>NW_026967581.1:0-300000 GCF_028390025.1 Pseudophryne corroboree | reverse complement strand
GTATGTGACTGATATAAAGACTGAAGATATAGAGGAAGAAGAAGAGAAGTATGTGACTGATATAAAGGCAGAAGATCTAGAGGGAGAAGAAGAGACGTATGTGACTGATATGAAGGCAGAAGATACAGAGGGAGAAGAAGAGACGTATGTGAGGGGTGATCAGCAGTGTAAAGAGGAGGAGATCCCTACAGATATCAGCACAGGTGAGTAATAAACACTTATTACAGAAAAGAATCACATATTCTCCTTGCTCAGTCACTACAACAATCTCTTATCCTACACCCTCCTCTGTCAGTACAGACTAATGAGGGATATGTATTTGCCCAGTAGGGGAGTCAGGAGCCATCAGCCCCTATTATACTTTTGCTCTCCCCCTCACATCATGTCACTGTGTGTTACCAGCCCAGAGATCTGACCAGTCTCCTCCACACACTCTCTGGTGTATCTCATACATCAGGAGCCATCAGCCCCTATTATACTCCTGCTCTCCCCCTCACATCATGTCACTTTGTTACCAGCCCAGAGATCTGACCAGTCTCCTCCCCACACTCTCTGGTGTATCTCATACATCAGCAGCCATCATCCCCTATTATACTCCTGCGTTCCCCCTCACATCATGTCACTGTGTGTTACCAGCCCAGAGATCTGACCAGTCTCCTCCCCACACTCTCTGGTGTATCTCATACATCAGGAGCCATCAGCCCCTATTATACTCCTGCTCTCCCCCTCACATCATGTCACCGTGTGTTACCAGCCCAGAGATCTGACCAGTCTCCTCCCCACACTCTCTGGTGTATCTCATGCATCAGGAACCATCAGCCCCTATTATACTCCTACTCTCCCCTCACATCATGTCACTGTGTGTTACCAGCCCAGATATCTGACCAGTCTCCTCCCCACACTCTCTGGTGTATCTCATACATCAGGAGCCATCAGCCCCTATTATACTCCTGCTCTCCCCCTCACATCATGTCACTGTGTGTTACCAGCCCAGAGATCTGACCAGTCTCCTCCTCACACTCTCTGGTGTATATCATACATCAGGAGCCATCAGCCCCTATTATACTCCTGCTCTCCCCCTCACATCATGTCACCGTGTGTTACCAGCCCAGAGATCTGACCAGTCTCCTCCCCACACTCTCTGGTGTATCTCATACATCAGGAGCCATCAGCCCCTATTATACTCCTGCTCTCCCCCTCACATCATGTCACTGTGTTACCAGCCCAGAGATCTGACCAGTCTCCTCCCCACACTCTCTGGTGTATCTCATACATCAGGAGCCATCAGCCCCTATTATACTCCTGCTCTCCCCCTCACATCATGTCACTGTGTTACCAGCCCAGAGATCTGACCAGTCTCCTCCCCACACTCTCTGGCGTATCTCATACATCAGGAGCCATCAGCCCCTATTATACTCCTGCTCTCCCCCTCACATCATGTCACTGTGTGTTACCAGCCCAGAGATCTGACCAGTCTCCTCCCCACACTCTCTGGTGTATCTCATACATCAGTAGCCATCAGCCCCTATTATACTCCTGCTCTCCCCCTCACATCATGTCACTGTGTGTTACAAGCCCAGTTGGTTACTGGTCTCTTCAGGCGTCATAAAAACCATGGTGGCGGAAATGTCATCCCAGCTCGCTGGTAATAATCAAAAGACACAACAACTAAACTCTTGCCCATTTTGGCTTCCAGGGGGAATTTCTCACAGGAATCCAGGCCTTGTACTCGAGCCCTTCCGCCAGAGTATCTGTAAATGGAGTGCAGTCGGACCCTCTAGTTATCTCCAATGGTACCAGACAGGGCTGCCCACTCTCGCCTCTGATCTTTGCCTTAGTTATAGAGCCATTAGCAGCCCGCATTCGAGCCTCGCCCGACATCGGTGGGCTGAGGGTGGGGGGTTCTACTTACAAAATATCTCTGTTTGCAGACGATGTCCTCCTATCGCTTTCCTCGCCACACACCTCTTTGCCGAACCTTTTTGACCTCCTCTTTGAATATGGCCAAGTCTCGGGGTACAAAGTTAACTGGTCCAAAACGGAAGCTCTCCCCTTCCACATCCCCCCTCCCCGATTATCCCACATGCAAAGCAACTTTAAATTCACCTGGTGCGCTTCTAAAATTCGTTATCTGGGGATCTTTATTACACGCCGCTACGGAGACTTATATAAGGAAAACTTTTCGCCACTGCTCAGAAACCTTAAAGCCGACCTCCATAAATGGCAATCACTAATTATCTCCTGGCTGGGTCGCATTGTAGCTCTGAAAATGAACATTGTCCCCCGCCTGCTTTATCTGTTTCAGACACTACCAGTGAAGGTTCCGGACTCTGTCTTAGCACACGTCCACTCATGGTTGCTCCGCTTTGTGTGGAGAAACAAGGTGCCTAGGATAGGCTTCTCAACTCTGCGCAAACCAGTGCAGGAAGGAGGTAGAGGCTTTCCAGATATCCATCTATACTATTTGGCCTCCCATCTCAGCCAGGCGGTGACCTGGTTTGCCCCTACACAGGCTTTACGCTGGCTTCAGCTGGAGACGGCGCTTAGCCACATCCCATCTTTGTCATCCCTACTCCTATCCCCTTTTAGAACTAGATCTCCCCACCTACAACTGCACCCGGTGCTAGATTTCACCTGTCAGATCTGGGACTACTGCACACGACGCTTTCACTTACTGTCATCTCCCTCGGCGCTTACCCCCTTATGGGACAACCCTTCTTTCGCACCGGGTCAGTCACTGACCCGCTCGCGTCCATGGGTGGAACGGAACCTCCGCTTTGCCCTGGACGTGCTCTCCGAGGGAACTTGTGCTCCTCTATCGGATATCATGACGAAATTTGACTTCCCGGAGGCGAACCCTTTCACCTATTTCCAGCTGAGACACTTTGTCTCATCTTTATCAAACTCGTCCCCGTTCCAACCTCTCATCACGCTGGAGTCCTACTGTTATCACAAACCACTCGAACGTGGAATCATCTCTCTGCTGTATTCCCTTCTCCAGACTCGGGACCAGAAGACGACCCCGGCCTTCGTTCTCCAGTGGGAACGGGATCTAGGTCCGGTGCCTGATGGCTATGATTGGTCGGATATCTTCACTGCGGTCGCGAAGTCCTCTATCTCAACCCTGGTAAAGGAAAACGCATATAAAATCTTATACAGGTGGTATCTTGTCCCCTCAAGACTCCACAAAATGTTTCCCTCCTCATCACCCATGTGCTGGAGAGAATGCGGGGAACATGGCTCTTTCCTCCACATATGGTGGACGTGCCCTAAAATCACAATATTCTGGGACGCAGTCGCACGCCTGTTGAGTGCAGTACTCCAGATTAAGGTACAAAAAGACCCTTGGTCCTTCCTGCTAGGCCTCCCCATTACTAACGCGCCCCCAAACTCCGGTAAACTACTGACACAGATCCTAAACGCGGCTAGGTGCTCAATTGCCCTTCAATGGAAACAGAGGGAGCCCCCCCCCTATTAAACAGGTCATCAACAAAGTATGGTATCTCGCAAGCATGGAAAAAATCACTGCATACCTCCATAATAGATCTTTCCAGTTTCTCCTGAATTGGGAATTATGGTTCGACTCACAGGCTCCCGCAAGTGGATTACAATCCCCCGGGAGCTCGATGGCTCTCCTGCTCTGAATTCGGTGATCTCCTACCCTGACGAGTAGTTACAAGCTTGCCCTTAAATTTGACCTTTTCGTGTCCCTCAGGTAGCACTTTCCCTTTTTATACTAACGCCCTATACGAGGTCAGCGGATCAAGGAGGCGCACTGGCGGCCCCCCCCAACCCTGGGTCTCCCCCCCCCCCCCCCCCCTATTCTATTCCCATCCCGTCTTGTCCCGTTCCCCTTTCTCTCTCTTCATGCTCTCTCTTTCTCTCTTTAGACTTCTTCTTTCTAATGCCATAGTTAAGTGTGTAACTTCCGGTTCCCATCCGACAGTAGGGTCTCTATTCACCCAGAGGTATAATCCATAACTGTTTCTCGTTTTAACAAATGTATGATTAATGGCTCATATGTTATCTTATTCTTCTTATTTACCTCCTCTCTTTCTTATCGCAAGCTGGGAACCGCATAATCTTTGTTCCAAGGTTATATCTCTGTTTTTGGTTGTATATTGTTACACGACAACAGCTCACCCCACGTGTGGTGGGGAGCTGTGGTGATATTTATAACCTAAAAATTAAAATAAACAATTAAAAAAAAAAAAAAAAGACACAACAACTGCAGCAGGCTGTAGCAGACCTAAAGTCCCTTTGGAAGACGCTGCAGTACAGCATTCATTTCTCTTACGTCCTAGAGGATGCTGGGTTTCCATTTAGTACCATGGGGTATAGACGGGTCCACTAGGAGCCAAGGGCACTTTAAGAAATTAATAGTGTGGGCTGGCTCCTCCCTCTATGCCCCTCCTACCAGACTCAGTTTAGAAAATGTGCCCGGAGAAGCTGGTCACAGATAGGAGAGCTCCTGAGGAGTTTTTCTGTTTATTATTTTACAGGTAGGCTGGGTGTCACCAGCATGACTGCTTCGTGGGACTTAGGGGGGAGAACGGCCCAACTTCCTGATGCGTTAATGGTCCCGTTACTCCGCTGACCGGACACTGAGCTCCTGAGGGTCCTACTCGCAATCCCCACGGCGAGCGTACAGACCCGCAGCACGCCGCCACCCCTAACAGAGCCAGAAGTAAGAAGAGTGGTGAGTATAACACTGGCGTCCCGGCTAGTGGTTCACCAGCACAGATGGCGGCACATGGGTAGGAGCGCAGCGCTGCAAGGTGGCGGCTCCAGGCTTTCAGTACACACTGAGGTGTGATCACACTGAGGGGCGAGCTGATAGTCACAATACCCAGGACACTGGCAGATACAGCCTTACAGGGGTCTTACCCATCGTGTAAGCATAAAAAGTACCTCAGGCCAGTATAAAATGCGGGAAGACCGTGCGCCATTAAGGGAGCGTTTTTTTCCCAGTAGTACTACAGGTACCAGCGGGCCCGTTTTTCACCCGCATGCTGGTACTTGTGGTTCTCCAAGTACCAGCTTGCGGGGGAGGCTTGCTGGGACTTGTAGTACTACTGGAAAAAAACATCTTTTTATTATCACAAAAGGCTATCAGCCCCCCATCCGCAGCCCATTGGATGGGGGGGACAGCCTCGGGCTTCACCCCTGGCCCTTGGGTGGCTGGGGGGGGGGGACCCCTTGATTGAAGGGGTCCCCACTTCCCCAGGGTACCCCGGCCAGGGGTGACTAGTTGGATATTTGATGCCACGGCCGCAGGGCACGGCATAAAAGTGACCCCCGGCTGTGGCATTATCTGTCCAGCTAGTGGAGCCCGATGCTGGTGTTAAAAATACGGGGGACCCCTACTCTTTTTGTCCCCCGTATTTTTGGCACCAGCACCAGGCGCAGAGCCCGGTGCTGGTTTTAAAAATACGGGGGATCCCTGGCCAATTTTTCCCCGGATTTTTAGAACCAGGACCAGCTCGATGAGCCCGAGGCTGGTTATGCTTTGGAGGGGGGACCCCACGCCATTTTTTTTTCTGGGTTTTTCCCGGTTTTTACCGTTTTTTAAAATCGCGGCAAAATCCGCCAAATCGGCCGATTTTCGCCCGCGATTCTGGCGAATCCGTTTTTCATTGAATATGGTGAATTCCGGCAGGCACCTGCCGGAATTCACCTGGCGAATTGAGTCGGAAAAAAAAACGGCGAAAAATTGCCGCGATTCACCGTGAATTGCATATACCCCATAGTGTGTTTTGTAGATAATATTCCCCTAAATAATGTCTGCGAGTATGTATAGTGTAAATGCTTCGTGGACATGGGGATTCCTCTTTGCATAATACGAAGGGTCAGACAAAGGTTGAACGATGGTGTTTAGTATCAATCTGCAGAGTATTTTATTAGAAACATTCCGGTGTTGGTTAGGAAGAGATTGTTTGCTCCTGCGTATAGTTATGTATAAAAGTAGTTTACAGACATTTACTGTATTTGCAGTTCATTATCCATGCGGCAGGAATCCTGAGGATACCTCCCACCTGAGCAGTTGGAAATAGTCACAGCCCACCTGTTCGAATCCACCTATGACCTTTTGTTATAATGCAGAGACACATTCCTGTGTCCAATGGACAATGAGATTGTAGGGACCATTGTATTGTACTGTAGGGTGTGTATATAAAGGCCACAGTTCCCTGACCGGTCAGTACTCTCTCTCATCAACGATCATCTGCTTGATATCGGAGGTCTGGGTCCGGGTTGCACATGCGAGTATTCCCACGTATGGTATGTTCTCTGTAGCCACTTTGTTACCTTTTGTGTATGCCATTCATTCTCACTCTGTGTACTTGTGTTTACGATCGTTCGCTATTGTTTATATTTGTTTCATGTTATTCTGTTTAGTTATTAATGTTAGGTCTGTAGTGTATAAGCTGTAACTGTTTTTCTCTGACGTCCTAGTGGATGCTGGGAACTCCGAAAGGACCATGGGGAATAGCGGCTCCGCAGGAGACTGGGCACAATTAAAAGAAAGCTTTTAGACTACCTGGTGTGCACTGGCTTCTCCCACTATGACCCTCCTCCAAGCCTCAGTTAGATTTTCGTGCCCGGCCGAGCTGGATGCACACTAGGGGCTCTCCTGAGCTCCTAGAAAGAAAGTATATTTTAGGTTTTTTATTTTACAGTGAGACCTGCTGGCAACAGGCTCACTGCAACGAGGGATTAAGGGGAGAAGAAGCGAACCTACCTGCTTGCAGCTAGCTTGGGCTTCTTAGGCTACTGGACACCATTAGCTCCAGAGGGATCGACCGCAGGACCCGTCCTTGATGTTCGGTCCCGGAGCCGCGCCGCCGTCCCCCTTACAGAGCCAGAAGCAAGAAGAGGTCCGGAAAATCAGCGGCAGAAGACTTCAGTCTTCACCAAGGTAGCCAAAGTAGCCATTGCTCCTCATGCACACCTCACACTCCGGTCACTGGTGGGTGCAGGGTGCTGGGGGGGGGCGACCTGAGCAGCAATAAAAACACCTTGGATGGCTAAATAATCACAATATATAGCCCCAGAGGCTATATATGTGATAATTACCCCTGCCAGAATCCATAAAAAAGCGGGAGAAAAGTCAGCCGAAAAAGGGGCGGAGCTATCTCCCTCAGCACACTGGCGCCATTTATCCCTCACAGCTCCGCTGGAAGGAAGCTCCCTGGCTCTCCCCTGCAGTCTGCACTACAGAAGGGTAAAAAAGAGAGGGGGGGCACTAAATTTAGGCGCAGTATAAAGATTATAGCAGCTATAGGGGATATAATTCAGTTAGTCCCTGTATTATATAGCGCTCTGGTGTGTGCTGGCATACTCTCTCTCTCTGTCTCCCCAAAGGGCTTTGTGGGGTCCTGTCCTCTGTTAGACCATTCCCTGTGTGTGTGCGGTGTGTCGGTACGGCTGTGTCGACATGTTTAATGAGGAACATTATGTGGAGGCGGAGCAGTTGCCTATAAATGTGATGTCACCCCCTGCGGGGCAGACACCTGAGTGGATGGACTTATGGAAGTAATTACGTGCAAGTGTAGACTCCTTACATAAAAAATTTGACGACATGCCAAATGCGGGACAGCCAGCTTCTCAGCTCGTGCCTGCCCAGGCGTCTCAAAGGCCATCAGGGGCTCTAAAGCGTCCGCTACCTCAGATGGCAGACACAGATGTCGACACGGATACTGATACCAGTGTCGACAATGAAGAGTCAAATTTAATGTCCACTAGGGCCATTCGTTGCATGATTGAGGCAATGAAAGAGGTATTACACATTTCTGATATAAACCCAGGTACCACAAAAAAGGGTATTATGTTTGGGGAGAAGAAACTACCAGTAGTTTTTCCCTCATCTGAGGAATTAAATGAAGTGTAAAGAAGCGTGGGCTTCCCCCGATAAAAAATTGGTAATTTCTAAAAAGTTACTAATGGCGTACCCTTTCCCGCCAGAGGATAGGTCACGTTGGGAAACACCCCCTAGGGTGGATAAAGCGCTCACACGTTTGCCAAAAAAGATGGCACTACCATCTCCGGATACGGCCACCCTGAAGGAGCCTGCTGATAGAAAGCAGGAGGCGATCCTGAAGTCTGTATATACACACTCAGGCATTATACTTAGACCAGCTATTGCTTCGGCATGGATGTGCAGCGCTTCAGCTGCGTGGTCAGATTCCCTGTCGGAAAATATTGACACCCTAGACAGGGACACTATTCTGCTAACCATAGAGCATATAAAAGACTCAGTCTTATACATGAGAGATGCACAGAGGGAGATCTGCCGGCTGGCATCTAAGATAAGTGCATTGTGCATTGTCCATTTCTGCTAGGAGAGGCTTATGGACTCGGCAGTGGACAGGGGATGCAGATTCGAAAAGGCACATGGAAGTTTTGCCTTATAAGGGTGAGGAGTTATTCGGGGATGGTCTCTCGGACCTAGTTTCCACAGCAACAGCTGGGAAGTCAGCATTTTTGCCCCATGTTCCCTCACAGCCTAAGAAAGTGCCGTATTATCAGGTACAGTCCTTTCGACCCCAGAAAAACAGGCGGGGAAAAGGAGGGTCCTTTTTGTCCAGAGGCAGAGGTAGGGGAAAAAGGCTGCAACAAACAGCAGGTTCCCAGGAACAAAAGTCCTCCCCCGCTTCTACCAAGTCCACCGCATGACGGTGTGGCTCCACAGGCGGAGCCAGGTACGGTGGGGGGCCGCCACAAAAATTTCAGCGATCAGTGGGCTCGCTCACAGGTGGATCCCTGGATCCTCCAAGTCGTATCTCAGGGGTACAAGCTGGAATTCGAGGCGTCTCCCCCCCGCCGTTTCCACAAATCTGCCTTGCCGATTACTCCCTCAGGCAGGGAGGCTGTGCTAGCGGCAATTCACAAGCTGTATTCCCAGCAGGTGATAGTCAAGGTGCCCCTACTTCAACAAGGACGGGGTTACTATTCCACACTGTTTGTGGTACTGAAACCGGACGGTTCGGTGAGACACATTTTATATTTAAAATCCTTGAACACATACATAAAAAAATTCAAGTTCAAGATGGAATCGCTCAGGGCGGTAATTGCAAGCCTGGACGAGGGGGATTACATGGTATCTCTGGACATCAAGGATGCTTACCTGCTTGTCCCCATTTACCATCCTCACCAGGAGTACCTCAGATTTGCCATTACCAATTCCAGACGCTGCCGTTTGGACTGTCCACGGCACCGAGGGTGTTTACCAAGGTAATAGCGGAAATGATGATACTCCTTCGAAAAAAGGGAGTTTTAATTATCCCGTACTTGGACGATCTCCTTATAAAGGCGAGGTCCAAGGAGCAGTTGTTGGTCGGGGTAGCACTATCTCGGGAAGTGCTACAACAGCACGGATGGATTCTAAACATTCCAAAGTCACAGCTGGTTCCTACCACATGCCTACTGTTCCTGGGGATGGTTCTGGACACAGAACAGAAGAAAGTGTTTCTCCCGATGGAGAAGGCCAAGGAGCTGTCATCTCTAGTCAGAGACCTCCTGAAACCAAAACAGGTATCGGTGCATCACTGCACACGAGTCCTGGGAAAAATGGTAGCTTCCTACAAAGCAATTCCATTCGGCAGGTTCCATGCAAGAACCTTTCAGTGGGACCTCTTGGACAAGTGGCCAGGATCGCATCTTCAGATGCATCGGCTGATAACCCTGTCTCCAAGGACCAGGGTATCTCTGCTGTGGTGGCTGCAGACGGCTCATCTTATAGAGGGCCGCAGATTCGGCATACAGGACTGGGTCCTGGTGACCACAGATGCCAGCCTACGAGGCTGGGGGGCAGTCACACAGGGAAGAAATATCCAAGGACTTTGGTCAAGTCAGGAGTCGTCCCTACACATAAATATTCTGGAACTGAGGGCCATTTACAATGCCCTAAGTCAGGCAAGGCCCCTGCTTCAAACCCAGCCGGCTCTGATCCAATCAGACAACATCACGGCAGTCGCCCATGTAAACCGACAGGGCGGCACAAGAAGCAGGATGGCGATGGCAGAAGCCACAAAGATTCTCCGATGGGCGGAAAATCACGTCTTAGCACTGTCAGCAGTGTTCATTCCAGGAGTGGACAACTGGGAAGCAGATTTCCTCAGCAGACACGACCTACACCCGGGAGAGTGGGGACTTCATCCAGAAGTCTTCCAACTGATGGTAAACTGTTGGGAAAGGCCGCAGGTGGACATGATGATATTGCGCAAGGTCAAGGAACCCTCAGGCGATAGCTGTGGACGCCCTAGTGACACCGTGGGTGTACCAGTCGGTTTATGTGTTCCCTCCTCTGCCTCTCATACCAAAGGTACTGAGAATAATAAGACGACGAGGAGTAAGAACGATACTCGTGGTTCCGGATTGGCCAAGAAGAGCTTGGTACCCAGAACTTCAAGAAATGATATCAGAGGACCCATGGCCTCTACCGCTCAGACAGGATCTGCTACAGCAGTGGACCTGTCTGTTCCAAGACTTACCGCGGCTGCGTTTGACGGCATGGCGGTTGAATACCGTATCCTAAAGGAAAAGGTCATTCCTACGCTGAAGGCCCCAACAGAGGAATTTCACCTGGGTCGATTTCTGCACTTTCTACAGTAAGGAGTGACTATGGGCCTAAAATTGGGTTCCATTAAGGTCCAGATCTCGGCTCTGTCGATTTTCTTCCAGAAAGAACTGGCTTCACTGCCTGAAGTTCAGACATTTGTAAAGGGAGTACTGCATATTCAGCCCCCTTTTGTGCCTCCAGTGGCACCTTGGGATCTCAACGTGGTGTTGAGTTTTCTAAAATCACATTGGTTTGAGCCACTTAAAACCGTGGATCTAAAATATCTCACGTGGAAAGTGGTCATGTTATTGGCCTTGGCTTCGGCCAGGCGTGTGTCAGAATTGGCGGCTTTGTCATGTAAAAGCCCTTATCTGATTTTCCATATGGATAGGGCAGAATTGAGGACTCGTCCCCAGTTTCTCCCTAAGGTGGTATCAGCTTTTCACTTGAACCAACCTATTGTGGTGCCTGCGGCTACTCGGGACTTGGAGGATTCCAAGTTGCTGGACGTAGTCCGGGCCCTAAAAATCGATGTTTCCAGGACAGCTGGAGTCAGGAAAACTGACTCGCTATTTATCCTGCATGTACCCAACAAGCTGGGTGCTCCTGCTTCGAAGCACTCTATTGCTTGCTGGATCTGTAGCACGATTCAGCTTGCACATTCTGTGGCTGGACAGCCACATCCTAAATAAGTAAAAGCCCATTCCACGGGGAAAGTGAGCTCATCTTGGGTGGCTGCCCGAGGGGTCTCGGCTTTGCAACTTTGCCGAGCTGCTACTAGGTCAGGGGCAAACACGTTTGCTAAATCCTACAAATTTGATACCCTGGCTGAGGAGGACCTTGAGTTCTCTCATTCGGTGCTGCAGAGTCATCCGCACTCTCCCGCCCGTTTGGGAGCTTTGGTATAATCCCCATGGTCCTTTCGGAGTTTCCAGCATCCACTAAGACGTCAGAGAAAATAAGATTTTACTCACCGGTAAATCTATTTTTCGTAGTCCGTAGTGGATGCTGGGCGCCCATCCCAAGTGCGGATTGTCTGCAATACTTGTATATAGTTATTGTTAACTAAAGGGTTATTGTTGAGCCATCTGTTACGAGGCTCCGTTAATATTTCATACTGTTAACTGGGTATAATATCACGAGTTATACGGTGTGATTGGTGTGGTTGGTATGAGACTTACCCGGGATTCAAAATCCTTCCTTATTGTGTCAGCTCTTCAGGGCACAGTATCCTAACTGAGGTCTGGAGGAGGGTCATAGTGGGAGGAGTCAGTGCACACCAGGTAGTTCTAAAGCTTTCTTTAGATGTGCCCAGTTTCCTGCGGAGCCGCTATTCCCCACGGCCCTTACGGAGTCCCAGCATCCACTACGGACTACGAGAAATAGATTTACCGGTGAGTAAAATCTTATTTTTATTACTTTATTCAGCTCTTTATACACTTAACTTTGTGTTTAATATTTCAACGATTTATCTTACATACTTTACTGTACTTAATAAAGGTTATATATTATTTATTAGTGCGCAAACAGGACAGCACTTTCTCTTCTATGGTGTTTTATTATAGCAATGTCCATGTCACCTCTAGTAATCCCACATGAGCGCCTACGTCACCTCTAGTAATCCCACATAAGCATCCATGTCACCTCCTAGTAATCCCAGATGAGCGTCCATGTCACCTCTAGTAATCCCACATGAGCGCCCACGTCACCTCTAGCAATCCCACATGAGCGTCCGTGTCACCTCTAGTAATCCCAAATGAGCGTCCATGTCACCTCTAATAATCCCCCATGTCACCTCCTAGTAATCCCCCAAAAGCATCCATGTCACCTCTAGTAATCCCACATGAGCGTCCATGTCACCTCTAATAATCCCACATGAGAGTCTGTGTCACCTCTAGTAATACCACATGAGCGTCCATGTCCCCTCTAGTAATCCCACATGAGCGCCAATGTCCCCTCTAGTAATCCCACATGAGCGCCAATGTCCCCTCTAGTTATCCCACATGAGCGTCCGTGTCACCTCTAGTAATCCCACATGAGCGCCCACGTCACCTCTAGTAATCCCACATGAGCGCCCACGTCACCTCTAGTAATCCCACATGAGCGTCCGTGTCCCCTCTAATAATCCCACATGAGCGTCCGTGTCACCTCTAGTAATCCCACATGAGCGCCCACGTCACCTCTAGTAATCCCACATGAGCGCCCACGTCACCTCTAGTAATCCCATATGAGCGTCCGTGTCACCTCTAGTAATCCCATATGAGCGTCCGTGTCACCTCTAGTAATCCCATATGAGCGTCTGTGTCACCTCTAGTAATCCCATATGAGCGTCCGTGTCACCTCTAGTAATCCCATATGAGCGTCCGTGTCACATCTAGTAATCCGACTTGAGCGTCCGTGTTACCTCTAGTAATCTAACTTGAGCGTCCATGTCACCTCTAGTAATCCCACTTGAGCCGTCAGTGTTGATCAAGCTCCAGTCTAAGCATCCTAGTTTTTTGTTTTTTAATAAACATAAAAGCACTGATTACAGGTAAAAAAAAAAAAGTGGCAGTTATAGAATTATATATTGTATCCTGTTACATCCTGGGTCTTGTCTGCTCGTTTTATATATTAATGTATTTTATTTCCAGCAGATGGACCCACAAGCAGGAATATCTCAGAAGGACATCTAATGTTATCCCTGGATTGTGAAATAACAGATAACGACAGTAGACAGGATTCTCCAGGAGATAACCTCATTATCCCAATTATACATCCAGCTCTATCAACTGATCCCCCTGATCCTGGGAAATCTTCTCCTGATCACTCTGATATTGGTGCATCTATTACAGCTCTGAGATTAGATACAGAGTTTCCCTGTTCTACAGATGCCAAATGTTTTACACAGAACACAAACCGTATTACTCATCAGCCAGCTAAGGCAGGTGAGAGGCTATTTCCATGTTCTGAGTGTGGGAAATGTTTTACATATAAATCAGATCTTGTTACACATCAGAGACGTCACACTGGTGAGAAGCCATTTCCATGTTCTGAGTGTGGGAAATTTTTTACAAGTAAATCAAATCTTGTTGCACATCAGAGACGTCACACAGGTGAGAAGCCGTATTCCTGTTCTGAGTGTGGGAAATGTTTTGCACAGAAATCTGATCTTTTTAAACATCAGAGAAGTCACACAGGTGAGAAGCCGTATTCCTGTTCTGAGTGTGGGAAATGTTTTGCATCGAAATCATATCTTGTTACACATCAGAGAAGTCACACAGGTGAGAAGCCGTATTCCTGTTCTGAGTGTATGAAATGTTTTCCACAGAAATCAGATCTTATTACACATCAGAGAAGTCACACTGGTGAGAAGCCATTTCCATGTTCTGAGTGTGGGACATTTTTTGCATCGAAATCAAATCTTGTTACACATCAGAGAAGTCACACAGGTGAGAAGCCGTATTCCTGTTCTGAGTGTGGGAAATGTTTTGCACATAAATCGTCTCTTTTTAAACATCAGAGAAGTCACACAGGTGAGAAGCCGTATTCCTGTTCTGAGTGTGGGAAATTTTTTGCATCGCAATCAATTCTTGTTACACATCAGAGAAGTCACACAGGTGAGAAGCCGTATTCCTGTTCTGAGTGTGGGAAATGTTTTGCATCAAAATCAAATCTTGCTGCACATCAGAAAAGTCACACAGATGAGAAGCCGTATTCCTGTTCTGAGTGTGGGAAATGTTTTGTATCGAAACCAAATCTTGTTACACATCAGAGAAGTCACACAGGTGAGCAGCCATATTCCTGTTCTGAGTGTGGGAAATGTTTTGCACACAAATCATCTTTTGTTAGTCATCAGAGAAGTCACACAGGTGAAAAGCCGTATTCCTGTTCTGTGTGTGGGAAATGTTTTCCACAGAAATCGGCTCTTGTTACACATCAGAGAAGTCACACAGGTGAGAAGCCGTATTCCTGTTCTGAGTGTGGGAAATGTTTTAGACAGAAATCACATCTTGTTACACATCAGAGAAGTCATACAGGTGAGAAGCCATTTTCATGCTGTGAGAGAAATATATATGTTGAACATATTAGACATTACCCAAGCACGGAACCATTTAAATCTTCTGGAGTATAATTATCACTGTCATGCAATGTTCCTCAAGGGTCAATCCTATCTCCTATCTTCATGCAATATACAGTCTGGTCCATATATATTGGGACATCGACACAATTCTCATATTTTGAGCTCTATACACCACCACAATGGATTTGAAATTAAACAAACAAGATGTGCTTTAACTGCAGACTTTCCGCTTTAATTTGAGGGTATATACATCAAAATCAGGTGAACGGTGTAGGAATTAAAATGGTTTTTATATGTGCCTCCCACTTTTTAAGGGACCAAAAGTAATGGTACAAACTAAACAATCCTAAATCAAATATTGTAAATCAGATCAGTGCGATCGTCCAGATCAACAAAAAATACTTTACTACTTAATGTGGTCGCAGCCCGGATCAGTGTTTCGTGAATTGAGCTTTGACATATTTTCCAAGGGCGATCTGATTACCATCTCCTAGATGAAGACCTGGATACAATATCCATACTGATATGCAAATATTTATCTGGTACGCATATAAATTTTGTGTGATAACTGAATTTAATCCCACATACGGAAATATACTACGCTATATAACGATTCTTTGTGTCTCCTAGCAGCATTTAGATCCCAGTAGTAACCTGGACTAAAGAATGGGGGACTGATACGCCATGTGTCAAGCCGTAATCCGTACGCTATAATATTCTTGCGTGTGACAAAACTAGTGATAAGCGGATTCGGTTTTACTCTGTTCTCAAAACGGCATCTTATTGGCTTACAGATGTCATGTGTTTTGTATAGCCAATAAGATTCTGTTTTGAGATCCGAGTAAAACCGAATCCGCTCATCACTAGACAAAACTGATTGAAAAATACTACACCATAGTCGCTCTCTTGTTTCTTCCTTTGATTCCAAAATCCTAAATCAAACTTTTACTTTTTAATATTTTGTTGCAAATCCTTTTGTCAGTTACAGCCTGAAGTCTGGAACGCATAGACATCACCAGACGCTGGGTTTCATCCCTGGTGATGCTATGCCAGGCCTCTACTGCAACTGTCTTCAGTTCTTGCTTGTTCTTGGGGCATTTTCTCTTCCGTTTTGTCTTCATCAAGTGAAATGCATGCTCAATCGGATTCAGGTCAGGTGATTGACTTGGCCATTGCATAACATTCCACTTATTTGCCTTAAACGCTTTGGTTGCTTTCGCAGTATGCGTCGGGTCATTGTCCATCTGCACTGTGAAGCGCCTTCCAGTGAGTTCTGAAGCATTAGACTGTATATGAGCAGATAAAATTTCCCAAAACACTTCAGCATTCATCCTGCTGCTTTTATCAGCAGTCACATTATCAATAAATACAAGGGAACCAGTTCCATTGGCATCCATACATGCCCACGCCATGACACTTCCACCACCATGCTTCACTGATGAGCTGGTAGGTTTTGGATCATGAGCAGTTCCTTTCCTTCTCCATACTCTTTTCTTCCCATCACTCTGATACAAGTTGATATTTGTCTCATCTGTCCATAGGATGTTCCAGAACTGTAAAGGCTTTTTTAGATGTTGTTTGCAAACTCTAATCTGGTCTTCCTGTTTTATTGCTCACCAATGGTTTACATCTTGTGGTGAACCCTCTATATTCACTCTTGTGAAGTCTTCTCTTGATTGTTGAGTTTGACACATATACACCTATCTCCTGGAGAGTGTTATTGATCTGGGCAACTGTTGTGATGGGGTTCGTGCTATTTAGTACACTAGTAGTGTACTAAATAGCATGAACAGCTTGTAACGTAGAGTGGCAAGTTTAATCTTTCTATGTATAATGGAGAGAAATAAAAGCTCCTCCCTACGTTCCTGGATGCCAAATCACTGTCCTTAGTATCTCTGTACAGTTTTTTCTATTAGAGTACTAATTAGCAGGAACAGCTTATAATGTACAACACAGATTCTCTAACGCCGACGATCTACAGTACTGTGTTGCTCGAACAGTTAGTTGCGTCAGAATACACTAATTTATATCTACTGTTATGTCTATACGTGCTCATTACCTGCAGATTTACCCCGATTTGTGTGAAACCTGTGTGCACCCTTCTGTTGAATGTTTTACAATGGATTACACAAAAAAAATAATAAAGTGAATGTCATTGGAACACAAAAAAAATTGACACTTTGGGAATCGAACCCGGTACTCAGCGTGGCAGACCGGAGCCTTCATCGCTAGCCCACAGCACTGCATGGAGGATTGTCAAGTTCATGTGTAAAAGTACTGCAAAAAGCGATTCCTCCCCATTGGTGTTTGTTTATGCCATTAGGGGACTCGGACACTCATTTTGTGCACTGTACATACTGTAAAGTCAATGAGCTACATTATTCCTTTCACACATTAGTTGTGTCTGCATACACAAGTGTTTTAACGCGTTCATTTGCGTCTATAAACTATACACACAGGGATTTGGCATCCAGAAACTTAGGGAGGAGCTTTTATCTCTCCCCATTATACTTAATATTACGGGATTTGGACACTCGCATATCCCTAACATCAATAGACCATACTGTATCTGTAACACGTTCATTTGCATCTGTATATGCTGTACTATTTGCACCTTTACTGTATATACTGTTATATACTTTATGACATACTGTAGCATAATGTAGAGTAATGAGATGCACCAGTAAAGTAGTTCTTACGCTGTAGTTCAGTATTGTATTTTAATGGAGACCACACGCTTGGGCATTAGTGATTTAAAAAAGCGACATCTGGTGGATGATCTTAGGTATTACACTCAAAGGTAACGCCAAACGCTCTGTGTGCCTTCCTACGACTAGGCGCGCCTCCTTGCGCCCAGGTACGCTGCGTATGCCTAATCGCGACTAATGCCTCAGCCAGCCAAGATAACGGAGGACCCGTCTGTATATTTAGTTCCTAAATAATATATCCCAAATGCTTAGGTCTTTTTTCTGCTGTTTATTTTGTATCTTGTGCTTTGTATAAATGTGAATGTCTAATACCAGTTTCCACAATCTGTATTGCTGCACGACAATATGGCGGCCATTGGAACGTGTTTTCACTTCTAGTTTACCTAACTTGTTGCAGACACTCATCTTGATAAGGAGTGCTGAGTGTTTTCTGATACAAGATCCTATCCATATATACCCTGTATATTACCATGTGCATTAGAGTCACCCGGGTTCCATCTGCGGTGGTTTGTTGTATGTTACAACTATATGGTGCGGATACTCCCCTGTATGATTTCATAATAAAAGCTTTTGTCTGCATCTAATTATTACATTAAAGCTTTTATTTTTATTCTGTTTTATATTCCCGTCTGAGTAATTACGCCATAATGTCTAATCTCGGAGTGGACCCCAGAAGATGTAAAGAAACCGTGTAAGTGTTCCATCATTGTGTTTCGTGTAAGCATACAGGTAAGTGATGGCACGGTGGTCACTGACCGTCACATTCAGGTGGTATAATGGAAGTGGGACTGTCTGGGCTTATTCTAGTCTACTCCAGAAATAAAAAAACTCAGCCTTTATCCTGCTTAAAAAAATTACAAAGCCCATAAATCAAGCTTGGTTGGACAAGACAGTGTCCACATTAATGGTGGCACATCATATAGGCTGAGGACCCATGCTTCTGCTGTATATGGCATAACCCTCTTTGTCGACAAAAACCTTGCCATCACCACTCACAATGTCCACCATTGCCCTTTCAGAAGGGACACAACTTTGCTTGTTCCACCTACTTCACAGAGCCCAGGACCATCTCCATGACCATGTTATGTTTATCTGGGAGGTTCATTGCCTGAGATGACCACAGAACCACCAGGTAGTTGCCAAGAAGAGAGAGGGGGAGAGCTGTCAATAGCAGCTGGTAAGAGGGGTGGTAAATCCCCTGGTGGATAAATATACAGCAAAAGAAAAGAATTACCAGCGCTGGCTGATCATGTATGATTAATAGGTACTATACATCCGAAAGGCTTAGTGAATTAAAAACCACAGTTATTCCACATGTAAAAACACACACAAAAAATAAATAAAATAAATAACATTGAGAAATAAATGATTAAAAATTAGAATATGCCACAATATGCCTGTGTTGATGATTTAGATGTCCACATGAACTGCTAGTGATGGACGTTTCCAGTGACATTGGTCCTCTCTGAGTGTCATTATCCGTTGATGTGGACATCTAAATCATCAACTCAGGCATATTGAGGCATATTCTAACTTTTAATTTATTTCTCAAATTTTTTTTTTTTTTATGTGTTTTTACATGTGGAATAAATGTGTTTTTTAATTCACTAATCCTTTCGGATGTATAGTACCTATTAATCATACATGATCAGCCAGCGCTGGTAATTCTTTTCTTTTGCAGTGGCCAAGAAGAACCCAGACTCCCCAGGAAGTGGAGAGTCCAAAGATCCACCCCGCATGAGGTAAAGAAGGGACAACCACAGGGTCTGGCTCACCTATTTCCTTCCTAAAAGCTGCTCTTTACCTAGTTTGGTACCTGTGGGATCCCACTCCAATTTCCCTTGAGAGTCCTTACTAATCCCTTCTGAGCCTACTAGTTCCTTCCTCTTCCAACCACTCCTCCTTTTTAAGCTTTTCACCACCTGCTGTGTGAGTCCCATCCAACTACTCCATTCCTTGACTCATTGGTGTAGCAACCCCCTTCTCCCACCCCCACCACACTGCTATACTGCAGTTAAGCTGTGAGGCTTGCTGCTAGCAGTACTCACTACTACATGTATTGTATTCCAATGCTGTAAGATCCTTAGACAAAGAAGTCACACACACCCATGTAATATGAAGCTTCTGAGGAATATAAGTAGAGCTAACCAGAGAGCTGAAAGAGATTCTATGCTCCTTGACTAAGAAGTGATGTTCTGTCAGGAGTTTGTGGTGGGAATTGTCATGTGGAATTGGATTACAGAGGTGTGCTGAGCTGTTTATAATACATTCTGTTCAATAAACCACTGTTGGTTTTTCATTTACCACTGTGCCTGAGTGATTTGGAACCCAGTATCTTCACAGCTACTATCGATGGCGGGTAACTACCTGGCTCTCTGCCTTTGATGGTAAAACTAGTTATCATCAGGTATAAACCATCAATGATTCCTGATCATCAATAGTTGATGGCCAATCCTAGACCAGACCCTGAGAGACCACAGCCACCACCAGATCCACAATGTGTACCTAGAAGCTTCCACATCTGGCACTTGGTCACCCACCATCAGATCTACCTTCTCCTAGAGAGCCACCTTCACAGCTTTCCACATCTAAGCTGGAACTCTGCAGGTTTCCTTCACCACCAGCTTGGATCTCCTTTGCATTAGCATACTGGCTAGCCTCACACAGGTCCATGGAATCAGCATTATGATAACTTTTGACTCTCTATTTGCTGCAGCTGCTGTATAGTTCCTGTGATTTCCTCCAGCTCATTAACCAGCTGCACCAGCTCCTCATTTCATGTAACTCTCCCAGCTGCTGTAACAGTTTTTTCTCTGACGTCCTAGTGGATGCTGGGGACTCCGTAAGGACCATGGGGAATAGACGGCTCCGCAGGAGACTGGGCACTCTAAAGAAAGATTTAGGACTACCTGGTGTGCACTGGCTCCTCCCCCTATGGCCCTCCTCCAAGCCTCAGATTTCTGTGCCCGGCTGAGCTAGATGCACACTAGGGGCTCTCCTGAGCTCCTAGAAAGAAAGTATATTTTAGGTTTTTTATTTTCAGTGAGACCTGCTGGCAACAGGCTCACTGCACCGAGGGACTAAGGGGAGAAGAAGCGACCCTACCTAAGTGGTGGTAGCTTGGGCTTCTTAGGCTACTAGACACCATTAGCTCCAGAGGGATCACACACAGGACCCGACCTCGTCGTCCGTTCCCGGAGCCGCGCCGCCGTCCCCCTTACAGAGCCAGTAGCAAGAAGGTCCGGAAAAGTGGCGGCTGAAGACTTCTGTCTTCTCCAAGGTAGCGCACAGCACTGCAGCTGTGCGCCATTGCTCCTCATGCACACCACACACTGCAGTCACTGATGGGTGCTGGGGGGGGGGGGCGCCCTGAGCAGCAATATTAACACCTTGGCTGGCAAACTGGCACCATATATAGCCCCAGGGGCTATATGGGTGTATATTAACCCCTGCCAGATATATTAAAATAGCGGGAGAAAGCCTGCCGAAAAAGGGGCGGGGCCATCTCCCTCAGCACACTGGCGCCATTTTCCCTCACAGATCCGCTGGAAGGATCACTCCCTGGCTCTCCCCTGCAGTCCTGCACTACAGAAAAGGGTAAAAAAGAGAGGGGGGGCACAAATTAGGCACAGTATAAATATATTATGCAGCTATAAGGGGAAAACACTTTTATAGGTGATATCCCTGTGATATATAGCGCTCTGGTGTGTGCTGGCATACTCTCCCTCTGTCTCCCCAAAGGGCTTTGTGGGGTCCTGTCCACTGTAAGAGCATTCCCTGTGTGTCTGCTGTGTGTCGGTACTGCTGGGTCGACATGTATGAGGAGGACAATGATGTGGAGGCGGAGAAAATGCCTGTGAATGTGATGTCACCCCCTGCGGGGTCGACACCTGTGTGGTTGGACTTATGGAAGGAATTATGTGAAAGTGTCATACTCCTTACACAAAAGGTTTGACGACATAGAACAGCCGGCTACTCAGCTTGTGCCTGTTCCAGCGTCTCAAATGTCATCAGGGGCTTCAAAATGCCCGCTACCTCAGGTGACAGATACAGACGTCGACACGGATACCAACTCCAGTGTCGACGACGATGAGACTAGTGTACCCTCCAATAGGTCCACCCGTTACATGATTGAGGCAATGAAAAATGTTTTACACATTTCTGATAATACCCCAGGTACCACAAAAAAGGGTATTATGTTTGGTGAGAAAAAGCTACCTGTAGTTTTTCCTGCATCTGAGGAATTAAATGAGGTGTGTGAGGAAGCGTAGACTTCCCCCGATAAGAAATTGATAATTTCTAAATGGTTATTGGCAGCGTACCCTTTCCCGCCAGAGGATAGGTCACGTTGGGAAACACCCCCTAGGGTAGATAAGGCGCTGACACGCTTATCAAAGAAGGTGACACTACCGTCTCCGGATACGGCCGCCCTGAAGGCGCCTGCTGATAGGAAGCAGGAAACTACCCTAAAAGCTATCTACACACACACAGGCATTATATTGCGACCAGCGATTGCATCAGCTTGGATGTGCAGTGCTGCTGCTGCGTGGTCAGATTCCCTGTCGCATAATATTGATACCATGGATAGGGACAATATTTTGCTGACGATTGAGCATATAAAAGATGCAGTCTTATACATGCGTGATGCACAGAGGGATATTTGCCGGCTGGCATCAAAAATAAGCGCTATGTCCATTGCCGCCAGAAGGGGGTTATGGACTCGGCAATGGTCTGGTGATGCCGACTCGAAACAGCACATGGATTTTTTGCCCTATAAGGGGGTGGAACTGTTTGGGGAGGGTCTTTCGGACCTCGTGTCCACAGCTACTGCTGAGAAATCGACCTTTTTGCCACAGGCTACCCCACAGCAAAAGAAAGCACCGTATTATCAGGTACAGTCCTTTCGGCCCCAGAAAAGCAAGAGGGCTAGAGGCTCATCCTTTCTGCCGAGAGGCAAAGGTAGAGGAAAAAAGCTGCAACACACAGCTAGTTCCCAAGAGCAGAAGTCCTCCCCCGCGTCCGGTAAGTCCACAGCATGACGCTGGGGCTGCTCAGGCGGACCCGGGTACGGTGGGGGCCCGTCTCAGGAATTTCAGCGCTCAGTGGGATCTCTCACAAGTGGATCCCTGGGTTTTTCAAGTAATATCTCAGGGGTACAGGCTGGAATTCGAGACGTCTCCCCCCCGCCGTTTCCTAAAATCTGCCTTACCGGCAACTCCCTCTGCCAGGGAGGCGGTGTTGGTGGCTGTTCAAAAAGTGTATTCACAGCAAGTGATTGTCAAGGTACCCCTCCTCAAGCAAGGAAAGGGTTACTATTCCACAATGTTTGTGGTACCGAAACCGGATGGTTCGGTGAGACCCATCTTAAATCTAAAATCCTTCAACACTTATATCAAAAGGTTCAAGTTCAAGATGGAATCGCTTAGGGCGGTTATTGCGAGCCTGGACGAGGGGGATTACATGGTATCCCTGGACATCAAGGATGCGTACCTGCATGTCCCCATTTACCCTCCTCACCATGAATACCTCAGATTTGTGGTACAGGACTGTCACTATCAGTTCAATACGCTGCCGTTTGGGTTGTCCACGGCACCGAGGGTCTTTACCAAGGTAATGGCCGAAATGATGATACTCCTTCGCAAGAAAGGAGTTTTAATTATCCCGTACTTGGACGATCTCCTGATAAAGGCGAGGTCCAAGGAACAGTTGGTAGTGGGAGTAGCACTTTCTCGGGAAGTGCTACAACAGCACGGCTGGATTCTCAATATTCCAAAGTCACAGCTGGTCCCGACGACACGTCTTCTGTTCCTGGGAATGATTCTGGACACAGACCAGAAAAGAGTGTTTCTTCCAGTGGAAAAAGCCGAGGAGTTGTCATCTCTAGTCAGAGACCTCCTAAAACTGGGACAGGTGTTAGTACATCAATGCATACGAGTCCTGGGAAAAATGGTGGCTTCGTACGAGGCAATTCCATTCGGAAGGTTCCACGCAAGGACTTTCCAGTGGGACCTGTTGGACAAATGGTCCGAGTTCCATCTCCAGATGCAACAGCGGATAACCCTGTTGGCAAGAACCAGGGTGTCGCTGCTGTGGTGGCGGCAGAGTGCTCATCTACTAGAGGGCCGCAGATTCGGAATACAGGACTGGGTCCTGGTGACCACGGATGCCAGCCTTCAGGGCTGGGGTGCAGTCACACAGGGAAGAAATTTCCAAGGACTGTGGTCAAATCAGGAGATTTCGCTTCACATAAATATTCTGGAGCTAAGGGCCATTTACAATGCCCTAAGCCAAGCAAGACCACTGCTTCAGAACCGGCCGGTGCTGATCCAATCAGACAACATCATGGCGGTCGCCCATGTAAACAGACAGGGCAGCACAAGAAGCAGGAAGGCAATGGCAGAAGCCACAAGGATTCTCCGATGGGCAGAGAATCATGTGTTAGCACTGACAGCAGTGTTCATTCCGGGAGTGGATAACTGGGAAGCAGACTTCCTGAGCAGGCACGACCTCCACCCGGGAGAATGAGGACATCATCCAGAAGTCTTCCAAATGCTGATACACCGCTGGGAAAGACTACAGGTGGACATGATGGCGTCCCGCCTCAACAAAAGCTAAAAAGATATTGCGCCAGGTCAAGGGACCGTCAGGCGATCGCTGTGGACGCTCAAGTGACACCGTGGGTGTACCAGTCGGTTTATGTGTTTCCTCCTCTGCCTCTCATACCCAAGGTACTGAGAATAATAAGAAGGCGAGGAGTGAAAACTATTCTCGTGGTTCCGGATTGGCCAAGAAGAGCTTGGTACCCGAAACTTCAAGAGATGCTTGCAGAGGACCCTTGGCCTCTGCCGCTCAGACAAGACCTGCTGCAGCAGGGACCCTGTCTGTTCCAAGACTTACCGCGGCTACGTTTGACGGCATGGTGGTTGAACGCCGGATCCTAAAGGAAAAAGGCATTCTGGAGTCATCCCTACCCTGATCAAGGCCAGGAAGGATGTCACCGCAAAACATTATCACCGCATTTGGCGGAAATATGTTGCTTGGTGTGAGGCCAAGAAGGCCCCAACGGAGGAATTTCAACTGGGTCAATTCCTGCATTTCCTGCAAGCAGCTGTGACATTGGGCCTCAAATTGGGGTCCATTAAGGTCCAGATCTCGGCTCTGTTGATTTTCTTCCAGAAAGAACTGGCTTCACTGCCTGAAGTACAGACATTTGTTAAGGGAGTTCTGCATATTCAGCCTCCTTTTGTGCCCCCAGTGGCACCTTGGGATCTCAATGTGGTTTTGGAGTTCCTAAAATCGCATTGGTTTGAGTCACTTAAGACTGTGGATTTGAAATATCTCACGTGGAAAGTGGTTATGCTGTTGGCTCTGGCTTCGGCCAGGCGTGTGTCAGAATTGGCAGCTTTGTCCTGTAAAAGCCCTTATCTGATTTTCCATATGGATAGGGCAGAATTGAGGACTTGTCCTCAGTTCCTCCCGAAGGTGGTATCAGCTTTTCACTTGAACCAACCTATTGTGGTGCCTGCGGCTACTAGGGACTTGGAGGGTTCCAAGTTACTGGATGTAGTCGGGGCCCTGAAAATGTATGTTTCCAGGACGGCTGGAGTCAGGAAAACTGACTCGCAGTTTATTCTATATGCACCCAACAAGCTGGGTGCACCTGCTTCTAAGCAAACTATCGCGCGCTGGATTTGTAGCACTATTCAGCTGGCGCATTCAGCCTAAATCTGTAAAAGCCCATTCCACAAGGAAGGTGGGCTCTTCTTGGGCGGCTGCCCGAGGGGTCTCGGCTTTACAACTTTGCCGAGCTGCTACTTGGTCAGGGGCAAACACGTTTGCAAAATTCTATAAATTTGATACCCTGGCTGAGGAGGACCTAGAGTTCTCTCATTCGGTGCTGCAGAGTCATCCGCACTCTCCCGCCCGTTTGGGAGCTTTGGTATAATCCCCATGGTCCTTACGGAGTCCCCAGCATCCACTAGGACGTTAGAGAAAATAAGATTTTACTCACCGGTAACTAACATTACATCTGCACTAACATTTTTTGAGACAGGAGCCATTAGAAGAAAACAGACACAGGATGGAAAAAAGAAAATAACAGAGAAAAAGGTGACCGAGCCGAGAATGCAAAGAAGAGAAGGAAAGGATGTGTGAAAAGAACAGATATATTCAAATATGCAAACCCGAGACAAATGACAAATAGATTCTCATCTCATTTCGCAGAAGAAATATGGGTCTTGTATGCCTCAGAGGTCTTCTATTCTATCCAAGGCAGCCATATAGCAATAAACTCAGACCGTCTATCCGCAGCACTCAGTAATATATCTTCCATATTCATATAATAATCCAGTCTGGAGAACCAGGTATGCCACGTAGGAGGATTGGAGGACATCCACAGAGTGGGAATTACTGCCCGGGCGGCATTGCCAAGGTGTCGTAGTAGAGATGACTTATAGGTAGAGAGTGGGGTAGTGGAATGGATCAACAACCAAATGGCCGAGTCAGATGGGACAGGAGCATGAAGGATAGCACTGAAAATGGAAATTACATCACCCCAAAAAGTTTTAATAAGGGGACAGGTCCACCAGATGTGTAACAAAGAGCCTAAATCTTTATGACATCTCCAACAGGCAGGTGAGATAGATGGAGAAATGGCGTGTAGGAGGATAGGGTGTCTGTACCATCTCATCAGAATCTTATATTGCGTTTCTCTTACCTGTATGCATATGGAACTCCCATGGGCTTTAAGAAAAATAGAGTCCCATTCCCTGTCTGAGAGTGAGATGTTCAGATCTCTTTCCCATTTCTGGGTGAAAGGAGGAGGGGCCAAGGAGTCAGATGCATACAGGAGTCTATACAAGGTGGACACCGTGTGTACGGGGTTCTGGGGCGCAACACACATCCTTTCAAATGGAGTCAGCTCCCGGGATGCTTGCCGGTATATATTATCCATATATAGGAAGTGTCGAACCTGTAAGAACTTCCAGAAATCAGCCTGCGGGATCTCCCATTTTGCTGGAATATCTGAAAATTGCTTAACCCCAGATGGTTCAACTAGCTGACCTACTCTGAAAAGTCCCTCCAGCGCCCAGTTTTGGTAATAGACAAGGGAGAGGCCAGGTGGGAAAGCCGGGTTACTCAAAAAGGAAGTTAGGGGGCCAAAGACCGAGGAGAGGGACGGTCGACGTCTTATCCCTCTCCAAAAGGAGAGCGTAGGAGAAATAGTAGGGTGGGGTTGCGGAAGTTTGGGTAAGGTCGGGAGCTAAGGGAAAATTTCAGGGTATAGATTAACATATAGGCCTTCCAAGACCACCCATTGTTTAACCTCCCGACTCCTGGTCCAGTCCAAGACCCTATTCAAGAGGATTGCATTGTAATAGTTTTTAATATCTGGGAGTTGAAATCCACCTTTTTTAGGCGGGCGAGTCAGGACTGATCTATCAATTCTGGGCCTCTTACGGCGCCAAATAAATTGTTGGATCAAGGATCTTACGGTCTGGAACCAGGAATCTGGGATTCGGATTGGTAAAGTCTGGAGGAGATAGAGCAATTTGGGTAATGTGTTCATCTTTACAACATTAATTCTGGCTAGCCATGAAAGATTATGGTGTTGCCATCTGCAGTAGTCATTTCTAATGGCTTGGAGAATAGGGTAGAAGTTCAGGGACAGCAGATGCAATAAATCGCTGGGAAGCTGGACTCCTAGGTACGTGATGTGGGAATCTCTCCATATAAATGGGAAAGTGGATTTCAAAAAAGTTAAAATCGTATGAGGTGTTGAAATATGAAGGGCATAGGATTTGGATGTGTTGACTTTAAATCCGGAAAGTGAACGAAAGATGTCCAATTCACACATGAGGTGAGGGAGTGAGTGGGTGGGTTGTGTGACGACTGTCAGCAGATCGTCTGCAAACATAGCAAGTTTGTATTCCATGTCACCTACTTGAAGCCCTTTAATGCAATCATTCGCTCTAATAGCCCTATCCAAGGCTTCGATACAAAGAACGAAAATCAGGGGGGACAAGGGACAGCCCTGTCTCGTTCCATTACTTAAAGTAAAGTTGTCAGAAAGAATCCCATTAACCCGCACTCGAGCCAATGGCCGTGTATAGAGGGATAATATCCTGTGGAGGGCTTGTGGACCCAACCCAATGTGCTCCAGTACCGCCCTCATAAAGTCCCAATTGACTCTGTCAAAGGCCTTTTCGGCGTCTGTAGACAGCAACACAGTAGGTGTCCTACTGTTAGAGGCCTGATGTATAAGGTTGAGGATCTTTGTCGTATTATCTTTTGCTTCACGGCCCGGGACAAAGCCCACCTGATCACTGTGAATAAGTGAGAAACTTGTTCAAGCTTAAGATTATCTGTCCAATCTGGCTGATTGGAAAGAAAATCTGGCAATGGCTGGGAGCAAATGACAATCAACAATTTGCTCCCAAAATCAAGAAAATGAACAAAAACAGTTCAGATAAATTGGTTTAATGAAACAAACTTAACCAATTTGTCTTAAAGTCCATTTTTGTCTGTTTTCCAATGTTTGAGAGCAAATAGTCAATTGCCATTTGCTCCCAGACATTGCCAGATTGTCTTTCCAATCAGACAGATAATCTTTTAGTGTGTAGGGCCCTTAAGAGCCATCAATTTCGCAAAAAGTTTGAGATCCACATTAAGCAAAGAAATGGGCCTGTAACTGGAACACACTGAGGGGTCCGTCCCTTGTTTAGGAATCACAGTAATTTGAGCCTCCAGGGACTGACGTGAGAAATGTGTATCAGCTGAGATGGAGTTAAAGGCCTGTAATTATCTAGGGGCGAGAGTCTCTTTAAACGTCTTATAACGTCTTATAATAAATGGCGGTAAAACCGCCCAGGCCCGGACTTTTACGTAAGGGCGTGGAGGAGATAACTTGTTCAACCTCAGTTAAGGTAAAGGGTGCTTCCAGGGAGTCACAGTCAGAGAGTGACAACTGAGGGAGCGCCACTTTAGCTAAGTATTTCCTGGATCTCAACATATTAGAAAGGGAATCGTGGGTCGGAGAGGGATCACCTAGATTATATAAGGTGTTATAATAATTTTTAAAGCACGCTGCTATCTCCGGTGTCTTAAAGCATACGGAGCCCACGCTATTTTTCATAGAGGGGATAAGAGGCCATTCTCTGGGATCTAAGTGCCTGTGCTAACAAGCGTCCTGGCTCATTTCCTCACTTATAGTATTTGCTGTTACATTTACGCAGAGAGGCCTGGGTTTTGTTATTGAGGATTTTCCGGAGGTGCGTCCGGGCTTCGAACAGATCCACCAAATCGGAGGGAGACAGGGAGGATTTATGGCGGGCCTCCAAAGAATGGATTTTATGCAACAATGCGGTGGTTAAGGCCAGTCTATTTTTCTTCACAAAAGAGCCTAATTGGATCAATTTACCCCGTATAGCACATTTGTGGGCCTCCCAGACCGTAATTTTGGATAATTCCCCTGTATCGTTACAGATAATGCCTTATCTAGTTCAGATTTGCAATACTCATCATATAGGAGGGATTCATTAAAGCGCCAGGTCCAAGGGCCGGGGGATCGGGAGGGGACTGAGAGAGACAAGAATACCGGGGCATGGTCTGACCAAGTAATGGAGCCAATGGAGGCGTCCACTATTAAGGGGAGGAGTTTATGGCTCAGAAACAAGTAGTCTAGATGTGAGTAAACCTGATGTGGGTGCGAGAAGAATGAGAAGTCTCTGTCAGCGGTGTGTGTGACCCTCCAAGAGTCAGCAAGTTGAAATTCGTGGAAGACCTTCCTAACCTGTCTATGTTTTCGTTCAGAGAATTTAGGGGCTGGCGGGGAGGTGTCAATGGAGGGGTCCATGGATCAGTTTAAGTCGCCTCCCAAAACAACAATACCTGTCATGAGGGCTTCAAGCCGGGGAAGTTGGGAACGGAAAAAGGACAGTTGGCCCTGATTTGGAGCATAGAGGGCTATGAGAGTGTACGCCTGAGAAAATATATTGCATTGGACCACCAACAATCTCCCAGGAACTAATTTATGGACTGAGACATCAGTCACTTGTAGGGCTTTAGAAAAAAGTATAGCGACCCCCTTGGATTTACTTTCGGGGTTGTTGGAGTAGTAAACGAGCGGGAATCTATGATTTACTAAAGAGGGCCTGTGGGCAGAGATCTTAAAGTGTGTCTCCTGTATCAGAGCCACATCTACTCCGTCCGACCGCAGTGTCCGAAATAAATGGGACCTCTTCTCAGGGATGTTAAGACCTTTGGCGTTGATAGAGGCAAATTTAAGTGTACCTGGGGCAGACATCAAATCGTATCACAGTACAGGATAGCAGGAGACTCGGACAGGTCACTAAAGAAAGTGAGAGACAATACAGAAGAGAAAGAAAGGAAAAAGAGCAGGTCACGGAGAATAGGAACATCAGGAACAAAGAAACACCTGCAATGGGAGAGCTGGTAAGTATGTATACCAGCAACCCCATAGGGCACAATGGCCGTGTGCGGGACCGGGGCAAGGGAGTCACCCCCTCAGGCACTATATATACTATGAACATTTTAAGAAAAAGAACGAAAAAACAAAAGCAAAACATTAGTATTAACCGGCAGTAACAACTAACTGTCTACTAGTATAGTCTCAATACTAAGCTCCAGGTTTGAAGGTGAAGCCGGGGAGAACACGGTGAAACGGGGCAGAAGTGGCACGAGGCCACATAGGATGTGTCTCACCCGGCATGCCACAGCCGGAACATTCAACCCTCCTGCAGAAAACAAGAAGATCCAGTTTGCAGGGCAGTAACAATGTCGTCAGGTAGCAGAGGAGTCCTGGCACACGGGGAGGGTTTTGGAAGCTTTCTTCTGAGAGCTACGTACAACTTGCCATGACGCTCCAGTCCCCGCAGGTTGAGGCGGGTGCAGATCCGGGAGGATGAAGTCCCAATCCGGAATCTTCGGGGGTGGGAGACCGAGACCGGAGCAGAAAGTGGGGAGGTTGGAGGGAGTATGTAGGGTGTGTAACTTTCCCGAAGCGGAGACCTGTAGACTGAAAGGGAAACCCCATCGGTATTTCAGTTGTCGTTTACGGAGTTCCTCCGTAAGGGGATGGAGGGTCTCTCTTTGTTGAAGCGTATGCCAGGAGAGGTCCTGGAAGATGGAAATTGGGTTGCCATTAAAGTCCAGGCCATTCAGGCGGCGCACTCATAATTTCCTCTTTCTGAGAGTAGTAATGCAATCGACATATGACGTCCCGAGGTCGGTCGGAGGAGAGCCCTCTCGGTTTGAGGGCACGGTGAGCCCTGTCAAAGATAATGGCATTAGCTGGGTCCTTACCCAGAACTGTGTTGAATATTTTCGTCAGGGCATCTACTCGGCCTGTCTGGGGGACATCTTCGGGAATACCTCTCACCCGGACATTGTTTCTCCTACCTCTATTGTCCAAATCCAACACACGGGTCTGCATCGACCGGATTTCATCTCATTGAGCTTTGATAACATCCGTTAGGGACCCCATAAAGACATCAGCGGAGTCACGATGGTCCTCCAGTGCTGTTACCCTATCCGAGAGCTGCGAGATATCATGTTTGATAGATGCCAACTCTCTACGCATGGTGTCTTGGAGGTCCTGCTTAGTTGGAAGCATTTTCATAAACTTCAAGATGTCTTGAAGAGCAGTATCACTGTGAGCGTGGGGGGCGGGTTGCTCCATCGCTAAAGGGGAGGCAGGAGAGGCGGAATGACAGGAAGAGGGGCTTGAGGGAGAGAGAGCTCCAGAAAGCGTTGCGGGAGTGGGTTGTAGGAATGATCTCATTCCCGGCTGGGTCACGGTCTCCCTAGATTGCGTAGTATTACTTTTCTTTTTTCCAGATCTGACCATGCTGAGAGGACAGATGATTAAACGATAGCATGTGATAGCGAGACTATATGCACGGTGCTGCTCAATACGCTGTGAAGTGCCTACAGCATGGTGACTCCCAGTGGAATAGCACTAGCACGCCATTAATCAGATTTCAGCCATTATGGTAATAAGCACACAGTGGGCATCGGTTTCCGCATCCCCGGAAAGGAGAGGACGGGTGCTGCATATCCGTGTCACCGGCTCCCAGTAGGTGACCCGAGGCACTTTGCAAATTCTGTCAGACCGGTATAAGGGCAGTAGAGTCACAGATATAAGTCCAAGTATATGGGAGAGCCACTAGGGGGAGCTCCAACCCAATACATACACCTCATAAGGCAAATCCACTGTGTAATAGGAGCAGGACCAGCAGTAAATATTAAATGCACAGAAACAGTTCCAGATTCACTGGTGCAAAATATGAGAAAGAAAAAAGCCCTCCAATAGCCCTTCCCCAAGCTGTGGAGCAAAAGGGAAAGGGGGCAGCAGCAGCAGTGGGGTCAGTGAAAAAGGCTCACCCAGTCAGCGGCTCGGCTCCAAGCTGCAGCAGGGTCCTCCAACTGCAGAGGAAAGATGGCCATCCAGAGTGGATTCTGAGGAGGGCAGCTGTAGCTGGCCGTGTTTCCCACGTCTCCGCACACCTCAGGAGTAGGCAGGCCACGGGAACAGTCGGGGATGACCCCAGGATCGAGCGCAGGGACCCTTTGCCGGGTGCCATCGCGGCGTCACGTGCCGCGTCCAGAGATCAGAGCTGGGGCCACCGCCGCTGGGCAAGGCCATCCAGACAGGACGAGGGGGCGGTGGACGGCAGCAGCCACTGCAGAAGACGGTCCCTCAGTGGCTGTGGAAGCGGTAAGCTGCGGAAAGACGTCCGGGGTGGGAGAGGCGCATAAGCCCACCGCGGGCGTCTCCAGCGGGATAGATGGGAAAATTGAGTCCCCGGCCCCCAGGTAGAGAACAGACCGCAACCTGCAGAGGGGTAGGAGACCCCCCTCCGGCTCCGCGAACCCGGCTCCCGGGGTAGGGGAAGTATGCAGGCACCAAGTGGGGCGGATATGGGTGCAGGATGTTGGGCTGGAGCTACTTTAAAGGGGTCTGCAAGGCTGCTTTGGTGGGAGCTCACCCAAAGCCTGTGTGCTCTCGATGGCAGCCAAGCCACGCCCCCCCACCCCCATTTTTTAATTAGTGGTAACTCCCTGTCACCTTCAGAAAATCAAAAAGAGGGGGACAATCAATATATAAGGAATACATAAGGAACAATAATTAAAATAAAGGAATAAGGGACAATAAATAAAAATATAAATAAATGGATAGGATAAGGATAAATTTAGTACAAAAACAGGGACTCAACAATAAAATGCAGTAATGGACAAAGGAAGACAATCAGTTATACAGCACAGTGGGAAAAGCTAATAGGGAAAGTTAATACTTATCTGCTCCCTGCTCCACTGATCTGTGCACAGAAGTTGTTCTCCCCGGCTGCAGGCTCCCTTCCCCACCGGCTGCTGGCTCCCTCCGACCGCTGCTTCCTCCTGGCTGCTGGCTCTTCCTGGCTGCTGGCTTCCCCCTTGCTGCCGGCTTCTGGCTCCCTCAGGCCGCTGCTTCCTCCTGGCTGCTGGCTCTCCCCGGCCGTTGTCTGCTGGCTTCCCCCTTGCTGACGGCTTCTGGCTCCCCTGGCTTGCGGCTCTAGCACCTTGCCGCTCCATCCTTGTGTGCGCCCTTGTGTGTGCGTGCCCAATGTCACTTTCAGTTCCAGTCGCTCAATGCTCTTTCTCAGTAATAGAGTTCTCCTACATACTTGAAATGTATTTGTAGTTGATTATGTGCTCATATTGCTTATTATACTAATGTATAACCTGTGACTGCTGAATTTACTATAATTCTAAGTTTTTTCTGTCTATTCCGATCTTCAATGCTTGTACAAAGCAGGGTAGGGTTGGATTTTATGTCCCTTTAACAAAATTTAAAGTGATTACAGCACAAATTGTGTAGTACACTGTGCAAGTGTGTGATTATTTATCATGTCTAAGAGTGGCAAGGGTGAGGAAAATACACTCACAGCAGCACCAATATTCATCATGTTTGTCAAAGCAGAGTTAACCAATCAGGATCTGGTTCAGAAAAATTGTTTTAGCTTTCATCAAAGTCTCTTGAAAAATCCAAGGAGGACACAGATGCAAGTTGAACCACCATGGGCTACCTTTGTACAGACATTATCCAGTATAGCTCAGTGGATAATTCCAACTTCTGTACCAGGGATAGGTTACACTATTAACCCTTACATGCAGCATTCCACCTGAGGTTTATCACATCCAGCAGTGGAAGCAGCAGCCTCTCAACAAAAACAGGCTGAAAGAACAGTGGTAAGTAAATCACATAGACATGAAACAACATCTTCACAGTCTACACATGCTTCAGATGAGGATTCGTTGGAGAATGAAGACTCATTACACTCCATTTCTGCATACGAAGCTGAGGAGGAAGGTCTCAGCTCAGTGGACATACCTGAGTTAATTAAGGCAATGAAAGCCATTCTATCCTTACAAGAATCAACAGTCTGTGTTAAAATCCAAGTCACCTGTGTTTAAATGTCCCAAAACAGTCAGTACTGAGTTTCCTAGGTCATAACAGCTGAAGGAAATTATGGAAGAGGCTTGGGATACTCCCAGTAAGAAATTTAGAATTTCAAGGGAATGGAATTTCAATTATCCTCTACCCCTACAACCACTTTCTGCAACATCACAATGGGATCCCAAAGGGCCTTCAGGCCTTTGGTATGAGATACTTTGAGACGAATATTCGAGGTGGGGGATATAGATGGCAATCTCCTTAGGTTTGAGAGCCAAATTATATTCCTAATGGGATGTCAACATCCAAGAGGTCTGAATGAAAACAACAGTTACTTACCTTTTTTGTAAGATTGAACGTACATCAGGAGAAAACGTGATCCTGTTGTATACCATTATGAGATCTAGTGTGTATCCAGGAGTTTTCCCTTTTGAGTAAATGATTACCTGCTGGATACGTCCACCTACTCACAAGTTCAAGTGATGATCCCCTGGGATTTGAGAGATCAAATGTAAAAGACAGCTACCTATCTTTTTTATAATTGGGGAACTATGATTCTGAATATACCATCATATGACTTATTGTTTTTTTTGTCTTTCTAGGATTCTCTCTCTTGAGAAATTGATTACTTACTTGTTGTGTCCATATATATACATGGACTCAGTTGAGGGTATTTTGAGATCACATTCATTATTATATATTAATAGACATATGTCTATTTCATATATATTTAGGGGATGATTTGTACTTATAAATCCATTGTAGGGGCTAGATTCCTGTACATGTGTCCCACATTTTATGCATATTATCAATACCTGTATTGCTAACTTCAGATTTGATCCATATAGCAGGAGTATATAGTAACATATTAATTATTAGATGTGGTGTTTTAGGGAAGAGCCCTGGATATACTTTAACATAGAATTTATTCACCTATGCAGGGAATACATGAGTATGTAACCTATTTGAGGCTAGCATTCAAATAAGTCCACACAGACCATTAGGCATTGGGTAGTAGACACTTTGAGATGAACATCTGAGGTGGGGACACAGATGGAGATCTTCTCAGGTTTGAGGGTCAATGGCATCCTTAATGGGATACCAGTATCCAAAAGGGCTAAAGGAAAATAAGTTACTTACCTTATTTTTGAAGATTGAACATACATTAGGTAAAAATTTGATTTTGATGCATACCATCATGTGACCCATTGTGTACCCAGAATTCTCCCTTCTGAGCAATAGACTACTTACCTGTTACACTCATTTATTCACAAATCCAAGTGATGATGCCCTGAGATTTAAGAGATAAAATATAACAATAGCCACTTACCTTTCAATGATGGGGAATTAAGATCTCGATGCACACCATGATACATTTTATTAATCAATAGCTCTCATGGGATTCCCTCATTTGAGAAATTGATCACTTACCCGATGTGCCCAAACATTTATGGATTCAATCATCTACCAGGATTCAACGTTTTAGACACATGACATGTGTGAGACAATCAGTGCTGCAGAAGTAAATAGGAGCCTTGGAGAGGACGATGTGATGCGCGATCACATGCTCACACACCCGTCCGCGATTGGCTTTCCTTTCCTTTATAGTCATTCTAGGTAGAGCAATCGGGTTTGTCCCGACGAAGCTGGTGTGAAACGTGCACGTCGAGTGGCATTTCAAAGCAGCATTGATATGCCTGCTTAATTCACTGTGAAAAATGTTTACATTTAATCTAATGATGTAAAGAATTGTGTAACAATACGACCAGAAATATCCAAATGAATGACAACCAATCTAGTTTATCTATGGTGTCACGATCCGGGTATCTGGACGCCATTACTTACCCTTCAGATGCCTCCTAAGGCTGGCTCAGCGTTCCAGGACCGGATCCCGCTGTTCCTGAGTTTCCACATGCAGAATGTCAGAGTGGTGATTTCATCAGCCGCGGCCTCCGCTGTGCCCGCGTGGTTAAATGTGCGCTTGTCAGTCTGGCATCTCCCGTCTCCTGTGGCCGGCGTCGCCATTACTGTTTCAATTCTCACATGGATTACAAACCAAACTTCCCTCCAAGTGTCTGCATGGGCGCAGCCATCTTGGATTTTGTCTTCTGATCATTTCCACCAATCTGCTGTCTGTATTGTTGATTTGCATAATTGCCTAGCCAACCCCTTCCTTGCTGCAGGTATAAGTAAGCTGTGCCTGAGCAAGGAAGGCGTCAGTGCTTTGGTTGTCTAACCTAGTTCCAGTTTGTCTCTCTCCTGTGGTTGTCTTCCAGGTTCCAGCTCCTGTCTCCAGACTTCTGCTATAGAGACCCGCACCAGCATTCCATCTGCGGTGTAGCCTGACTCTCCGATCCATTCTGGACTCGCCTGTTTCCAGCTACAACAATCACCTGCTTCCAGCCCAGCTTCCAGCAGTATACAGCTTCTCTTAAAGGGCCGGTGTCCTTTTCTGCAGTTTACCACTCTCCACCGGTATTATTATTTCACCGCTCTCAAACAATCACCTGCTTCCAGCCCAGCTTCCAGCAGTGTACAGCTTCTCTTAAAGGGCCGGTGTCCTTTCTGCAGTTTACCACTCTCCACCGGTATTATTATTTCACCGCTCTCAAACTCCAAACTTCATTATCAATCACATGCTTCCAGCCCAGCTTCCAGCAGTGTACAGCTTCTCTTAAAGGGCCGGTGTCCTTTTCTGCAGTTTACCACTCTCCACCGGTATTATTATTTCACCGCTCTCAAACTCCAAACTTCATTATTATTTCATCGCTCTCAAGTCAATCACCTGCTTCCAGCCCAGCTTCCAGCAGTGTACAGCTTCTCTTAAAGGGCCGGTGTCCTTTCTGCAGTTTACCACTCTCCACCGGTATTATTATTTCATCGCTCTCAAGTTCGTTTATTATTTAACTGGTCCCAGCCAGTATCCACTCTGTACCAACAACAGTCTGGTTCCAGCCAGTATCCACAGCAGCCGTTTTATCTTCAGCAGCCCAGCCTTTCCTGGAACACCAGCTGGTACGATCCTGGGTTCTCTCCATTGCTACAGTCAGGCCTGGTAAGGACTTTCCAACTAGAAGACTATAAGAACTGTCTCACACTACCAGTGCCTGTGGCCCTTGCCACCCTGTAGTACCCAGGAATTGTATTTATCCTCTGTTGACTTTTATGTTTCCTTTTACTGCTGCTGTGTTACGGAGTTTGTCATAATAAACATCATTGACTTTTATCCTGGTTGTCGTGGTCACGCCTTCGGGCAGTTATTCTACATGTTACTTACATGTCTAGGGGTCTGATACAACCTCCCAGGTTCCGTTACATCTCAGCCCCTACAACTGAGGCTGCCTCCCGTCAGCTCAGGCCCTCAGTTGTGACATATGGGATGTAAAGTGAGACAATACTTGAAGATTGGTTAGCACATACGCACCTCAGGTTATCCGCGATATATAGTAAACTTCATGTGGTGGAACTAGCACAGCACAGCATATCTGTGATTTAATGGCTCCTTGAGAACATTTCCTATGATAGGCTTTCTCAGAAATACGGAGTCTCACATATGAGTGTAATTGAATCAATGTAATACGTGATATCAGGGCTGTAGCTAGATGTGTGCGGAGGGGGCACCACACATAGCGCTGCAGGGTAGGGGGTGCTGTTGGTGGCACTTGTCAATTATCTACTTTAATTACTTTCACTTGCAGCTTCCCCTCTTTTTGAAGCCCAGCATCTCCTGACTGCACCTGTCTCCTACCTTGTCGCCTTCTGTCGCTAATACCTAAACAACATTCATAAACTCAACTTCAGATTTCTTTGTTATTCAGTCACACTATCCTTTATTACATTTCAAAATGCTGACATACCCGGAATTCAAACCCACTGCCTGTGGCACTGCAGTCAGTTTATTCATTGAGCTATCTGCTCTTGCATAGAAAGGTAGATAATTCTAAGCTAGAGAATTCTATTTGAAGCTTACCTTGTACTTTGTGAAAAAATGATCAGCATTGCGGCTGAGCAGATCTATGTAGTGTGTGGCTGCAAGAGATTGCATGTGTGGCTGCACACTACATAGAACTGCTCAATTGCAATGCTGATTATGTTTTTATAATCTTACAGTAGCTTCGTATAGTGTACATAGTTTTTATGCAGGATCAAAAAGCTCAATGAGTAGGGTGTTTTATTCAAATTCAACAGGTTATAGGTTTGAATCCTGGGTATGGCAGTATATTGAAATGTGTTAATTAATAAAGGGTATTGTAACTAAATAACAACAAGCTTTCTCTGTCTATTATATATATAATGTGGAAAGGCTGTCATAGCATTGTCATGCCCCTTTCCAACGAGTCATGCGCCTTATGTCCCAATTGGAAAAATGTAAAGGGGGGGCACCAATTCTCTCTCTGGCACAGAGCACCAAAAAGTCTAGTTACAGCTCTGCGTGATATACAGTAGCGGATCTTGCCACGGGCAAGCAGGACTTTTGCCCGGGGCGCCGCCTTCCGGAGGGCACCATCCCCATCTTCCGGAGGGCACCGTCGCCGTCCGGAGGGCGCCGCACCATGGCAAGATCCGCTGCTGATGTGCCGTCTGCCCCCCGCTGCCGCTGTCTCCCGCCGTGAAGGGAACTAGTTGCGTAGCGTCTAGTTTCCCTTCGTGGAGAGGACGTTTACTGTGCGGTGCGCGATGACGTCATCGCGCACCGCACAGCAATGGTCCTCTCCACGAAGGGAACTAGACACGAAGCTTCTAGTTTCCCTTCATGGAGAGGACCTTTGCTGTGCGGTGCGCAATGCCATCATCGCGCACCGCAAAAGTCTAGTTACAGCTCTGCGTGATATACAGTAGCGGATCTTGCCACGGGCAAGCAGGACTTTTGCCCGGGGCGCCGCCTTCCGGAGGGCACCATCCCCATCTTCCGGAGGGCACCGTCGCCGTCCGGAGGGCGCCGCACCATGGCAAGATCCGCTGCTGATGTGCCGTCTGCCCCCCGCTGCCGCTGTCTCCCGCCGTGAAGGGAACTAGTTGCGTAGCGTCTAGTTTCCCTTCGTGGAGAGGACGTTTACTGTGCGGTGCGCGATGACGTCATCGCGCACCGCACAGCAATGGTCCTCTCCACGAAGGGAACTAGACACGAAGCTTCTAGTTTCCCTTCATGGAGAGGACCTTTGCTGTGCGGTGCGCAATGCCATCATCGCGCACCGCACATCATTTCATCGGTGCTACTACTGTACAGGGGGTGTAAGTGACAACGCCCCCTGTATGAAGCCACGCCCCCATCGCCTGCCCACGGCGCACAATACCCTTGTGCCGGCCCTGGTGATATACCTGTGTTAGCTGGTCTATATGCATATTAATTGGCATGAGACCTAACCAATATATGTATTAGTGCCTCCTTCATTAATATTCCATATCACGGAATTTAATGACTATATAGTGTCAGAAATATAAGTAAGATCACATGTGATATAGCATGCCATAAGGACACATATCACATGGGGAAAACCATGCTCTCTCTATTTTAGTCAGTTAAAAAATATATATTATTTTAAAATATATATAAATAATACTTGTGGCTCCTAATAGACAAACCAGGTACATAATCCCTTCTAATATAAATAGATATGCTATTAGCAATAAAAACAAAACCAAAAAAACATGTTTTTAAATTTTTTATTAGATTCCGCCAGCAAAGTGAGGCGGAATGAAATTGACGAAATGACTGTCGAAAAGCACTGTTGTCGAATCGACATTCTTCAATTGAATATACTTTTGTCGAAAAGCCGCATTTTTACCACTGCAGACATATCGAATTTGACAACTGTCGAATTTCAAAAAGTCGAATCTGAAATGTCCGTTTTTTTGTCGAAAAGTACTGTATTGCATTGTCGAATTTAAAATGCCCCGTTTTTCGACATTTGTGGCAATTCGACCGCAATTACATATACCCCATCATTACAGTACTGCCAGCAGGAGAACTGCATAGCAACACTGTAACAAATGTGTTACACCGCAGCCTGCTCTCCCTCTGTGAAGGGAAGGATTTAAGCCGTATCAGCTACAATCAATGGCCCTCATTCCGAGTTGTTCGCTCAGATTTTTTCATCGCATCGCAGTGAGAATTCTCTTAGTGCGCATGCGCAATGTTCGCACTGCGACTGCGCCAAGTAACTTTACTATGAAGAAAGTAAGTTTACTCACGGCTTTTTCATCGCTCCGACGTTCGCATTGTGATTGACAGGAAATGGGTGTTACTGGGCGGAAACACGGCGTTTTAGGGGCGTGTGGCTGAAAACGCTACCGTTTCCGGAAAAAACGCAGGAGTGGCTGGAGAAACGGTGGGAGTGCCTGGACGAACGCTGGGTGTGTTTATGACGTCAGCCAGGAACGAAAAGCACTGAACTGATCGCACAGGCAGAGTAAGTCTGAAGCTACTCAGAAACTGCTAACTCGTTTGTAATCGCAATATTGCGCATACGTCGGTCGCAATTTTAAGAAGCTAAGATTCACTCCCAGTAGGCGTAGGCTTAGTGTGTGTAACTCTGCTACATTCGCCTTGCGAGCGATCAACTCGGAATGAGGGCCAATGTCAGAGTATGTAACAATTGGATAAGCAACAATGTATAAAGAAATCTTCTAGAGTGAGGTTCTTTTCAATCCACCTTTCAATAACAGGCTTTTACATGATATGTGCTTCTACTACTTCATTTATATTTAAACTATCTCACGATTTGAGTCATCCACAAATGAAATGATACGTTAAGAATTACTTATGAGCTGTTTATTTAAACAGTTCAGACAACCAATTAGGTTGAGAACCCCATAATGAGAAATGGTAATATACCCCAATATTAGGAGACTATAGATAACTCCTTGGCTGGATTAATCACTCAATACTGTAAAACACCATACATGAATGTGACTGTCACCCCTTGGTATATATAAAAAAATTACCACAGGTATACCACAAGAGACTAATGATATATTATAATCCAATTCTAAGGGAAGAGATAGATCAGTAAATGTAATATTGTGACACATCCCACAATATTCTATTGAACATAGAACTGCATAGGTGGTACTACTTGTGTCAATTCATATATTAAGTGTGGGATTGTGGGATCATTACTCAAGGGGTTTGGACTTACAGTACATTAATACGACTATAGCTTATATAACAATGATTACAGACATACTGTAAGGGATTTAGGACATATTGTGGGATCCGAATAACTTGCTCAATATTGTGATCTATCCCACAGTAATGTGTTGGACCTAGAATTGTATAGGTGGTATTACCTGAGATAGTTGATATACTACGATTGGGGATGATTAACATTAAAAGTTATATTTTATACAAATTAATAATTTTCTCTCTATTTTAGTGCGCCAACAAAGAGACAATCTTCTCTTTCTTACCTTTCCCTACACCATGAGCCATAATGGCTTAAGGAAAATAACATAAACATATAGTATGTTCCCCACACTGACCATGGCATATGAAGATATAATGACACTAGGAATATGTACAAAATGATGTTTTGATAAGATACTGATGAATATGTACTTGAGCAGAAGAAGAAATATATCACTTATCAATTGAGACATGCCTACCAAAAGTATCTATTTGTATCTCGTGGTTATAGAGCTAAAATACTATGATTTACAATTAATTTACTATAAAAAATTCCCTTACTGATATGCCTTTTGGCTTACTATATAGACTTGTGATAGACCTAGGAAGTTTTACTTTTATGGACTAGCTAAAAATATAAAGGCTACAAGCACCTCTATAGGACTCATTAATGAAGAACTGAGAGACATAAGAGAAGGTATGATTCAATATCCAGTAGCCATCCATTAGTTACTGCTCAGAGAAGGTAGCGGATGGGAACAATTTAAAGGAATGTGTTTTAATATCTCAGATAATTACAATCCCATTGAACAGAAGCTTAAATTACTACAAGATTTACAGGAACACATGAACCAATCGGCTGATTGGGATCTTTTTGGATGGATGGGAGCTAGTATTTCTAAGTGGCTATATCAAGTGTTACATTATGTCATGATGATAATTCTTATAATTCTCATACTCTATGTAAGCATCAAATGTCTGCCGGCCCTTGGTCGTCAGTGTGGCAAAATACTAAAAACCCAAAAACTAATCTTATGGTGATGACCCCGGTTACCTACACTGCGGTAGCCCACACATGATCACACTAACAGAAATATACACTTAATAGGTGCGTACATGCTTTTGCTTCATACACACACACACACACACACAGCAAGAAGAACCTCAACCTATAGCCAGGGTAAAGACACAATATGTTCTGTCGCTATCTCTTCCATTTCTCTTATCTATACAAGTTTTCGGGAGGGTTGAGGCTTTTCGCATCGATACTCAGTGGACTAGTGCCAGCGATTGTATCCAGAGAACGGGTTTTCCTTATTCTATCTCACATCTCACACTACTCCACTCATCACCAGACAAATAATTTACACATGGTGAGTATTTGATTTATTATATGATAGTTGTTTAGAGATTAAACAAAACAGTGGAATCTTGGAAGTTATATCAAATATCCTGTATTGTCTCATTAATTGTGCTGATTCTTGATATTCTAATGTTCCCTTAAACAGTGTCTTCTTTTAGTATAGAGTTACTATGCACAGAGTAATATTCTCCCACAACCCTTGAGCATCATTTGATTAGGTGTTTATGTGGCTAGTAGCAAGGCCTTTGTGTAGATAACGAGAGCTCAATGATATTGTATGAGTCTTTGTGGCAGAACAAGGACATATCATGGAATATCTGATGGACCTTCACTTTAGACAACACGTTATTATGAACAAGAATGACCTTTATGACAACGAAGCCTATTAGAGAACCTAATTGTTATGTATAGAAGATTCAAGATTCATGGACAAGTCTGCCATCTTATGGATAAAACCACTCTCTTTAATTAGCTAATCTGACCATATTTGGCATTTCCCCTTATTGTTCATCAACCAATGTATCTCCATGATTTAATCTATATGTACGCCTTGTTTGTAAATAAGCTCTGAATAATTGTATAATGTTATGGTATAAATAATGTAAAGTCAGTGTTCTAAAGACACAGGCTCATTGATGAATTATGTCTTGGTCCAGGCTCCTCTGTGCAGAATATTGGGTGTGGTTCCCTCTTTGGTAATAAATTCCATATGCTGAATATCATCACAACGGAGAACTCTCTATTATTATTATAATTCGGCTTTAACACCAGACTTGTTGTATTGGGACTGTTTACCATCTCCTTTTCCTTTTGTTTTCCCTTGAGACAGAAAGGGCTGAAAAGCCGGAATTTTAGGCTTGAATTTGTATGTGGAAGGAAACTACACTTTTTTGGAGTCTGCTTCTGACTCCAAGATACTGGTTAATTCTTTACCAAAAAGAATATCTCCAGTAAAAGGTGAAGACTCCAAAACATTTTTGGATTCTGAATCAGCTTTCCATGTACGTAGCCAAACCGCTCTGCGAGCAGCTACTGCTGAAGCCGATGCCTGAGAGGCAATATTACCCATATTCAAGGCAGCTTCTTCCAAAAACATTGCAGCCTGTTTGATATGTGCTACATGAGATTTTTGCTCTCTAGATGCAATTGAAAGATCCATTTCCAATGCATCAGCCCAGGCAGCCACTGCTTTTGCCAGCCAGGCTGAAGCTTTGATTGATCTTATGATTGCCCCAGACGGGGCAAAATATTTTTTTGCCAAAAACCATCAACTCTCCTATCCATGACACCATTTAATGATGTTGAAGGCAGAGGTAATGTGGATATTCCCACTAATAGAATTACATGCATATATGCTTTGGGGGCCACCTCCCTGTTTAAACAGTCCTCAGCCAGAAGAGGATAACTGGAATTCCATTTCCTTGGAATTCTAAATTTCTTACTGGGTGTAACCAAAGCCTCTTCTATAAATTTCCTTCAGCTGTCCTGACCCAGGAAACTCAGTCCTGACTGTTTTGGGACATTTAAACACAGGTGACTTGGATTTTAACACAGGCTCTGCTGATTATTCTAAGGATAGAATGGCTTTCATCGCATTAATTAACTCAGATACGTCCACTGAGCTGAGACCTTCCGCCTCAGCTTCGTATGCAGAACCAGAGTGTAATGAGTCTTCATTCTCCAACGAATCCTCATCTGAAGCATGTGTAGACTGTAAAGATATTGTTTCATGTCTATGTGATTTACTTACCACTGTCCTTTCAGCCTGTTTTTGTTGTGAGGCTGCTGCTTCCCCTGCTGGATGTGATAAACCCCAGGTGGAATGCTGCATGTAAGGGTTAGTAGTGTAACCTAACCCTGGTACAGAAGTTGGAATTATCCGCCTAGCTACACTGGATATTGTCTATAAAAAGGTAGCCCATGGGGGTTCAACTTGCACCTGTGTCCTCCTTGGATTTGTCAAGACTTTGATGAGAGCTAAAACTATGTTTCTGAACCAGATCCTGAGAGGTTAGCCCAGCTTTGACAAACATGATGAGTATTGGTGCTGCTGTGAGTGTATTTTCCTCACCCTTGCCGCTCTTAGACATGATAAATAATCAGACACTTGCACAGTGTACTACACAATTTGTGACTGTAATCACTTAAAATTTTGTTAAAGTGACATAAAATCCGACCCTACCTTGCTTTGCACAAGCATTGAAGATCGGAATAGTCAGAAAAAAACTGACAGAATTTTAGTAAATTCAGCAGTCACAGGTTATACATTAGTATAATCAGCAATATGAGCACATAATCAACTACAAATACATTTCAAGTATGTAGGAGAAACCTATTACTGATAGAGCATCAAGCGACTGGAACCGGAAGTGACATTGGGCGCGCACACACAAGGACGCACACGAGGATGGAGCGACAAGGTGCTAGAGCCGCGAGCCGGTGGAGCCAGAAGCCGGCAGCAAGGGGGAAGCCAGCGGCCGGGGAGAGACAATAGTCAGGAGGAAGCAGTGGCCGGAGGGAGCCAGCAGCTGGTGGGGAAGGGAGCCTGCAGCCGGGGAGAACAACTTCTGTGCAGAGATCAGTGGAGCAGATAAGTATTAACTTTCCATATTAGCTTTTCCCACTGTGTTGTATAACTGATTGTCTTCCTTTGTCCATTACTGCATTTTATTGTTGAGTCCCTGTATTTGTACTAAATTTATCCTTATCCTATCCATTTATTTATATATATTTGTTTTTATTTGTTTATTGTCCCTTATTCCTTTATTTTATTTATTTATTATTTATTTGTCAGTGAGACAGTGTCTCTGGCACAGCTGTGTAATCATGATGTGGGTGTGTGTGCTGAGTAGTGAGTACTGCTAGCAGCAAGTCTCACAGCTTAACTGCAGTGTAGCAGTGTGGTGGGGTGGGGGAAGGGGGTTGCTACACCAATGAGTCAAGGAATGGAGGAGTGGTTGGATGGTACTCACACAGCAGGTGGTGAAAAGCTTAAAAATGAGGAGTGGTTGGAAGGTGAAGGAACTAGTAGGTTCAGAAGGGATTAGTGAGGGTAAGGACTCTCAAAGGAAATTGGAGTGGGATCCCACAGGTACCAAACTGGGTAAAGAGCAGCTTTTAGGAAGGAAATAGGTGAGCCAGTCCCTGTGGTTGACCCTTCTCTGCCTCATGTGGGGTGGATCCTTGGACTCTCCATTGGGAGAGGAATCAGCAGCAGAAAGAAAGAAGTAATAATGCCACTGCATAGGTCATTGGTACGGCCTCAGCTTGGAGGGGGAGAGCAGGAGTATAATAGGGGCTGATGGCTCCTGATGTATGAGATACACCAGAGAGAGTGGGGAGGAGACTGGTCAGGTCTCTGGGCTGGTAACACACAGTGACATAATGTGAGAGGGAGAGCAGGAGTATAATAGGGGCTGATGGCTGCTGATATATGAGATACACCAGAGAGAGTGGGGAGGAGACTGGTCAGAACTCTGGGCTGGTAACACACAGTGACATGATGTGAGGGAGGAGCAGGAGTATAATAGGGGCTGATGGCTCCTGATGTATGAGATACACCAGAGAGTGTGGGGGAGGAGACTGGTCAGATCTCTGGGCTGGTAACACACAGTGACATAATGTGAAGGGGAGAGCAGGAGTATAATAGGGGCTGATGTCTCCTGATGTATGAGATACACCAGAGAGTGTGGGGAGGAGACTGGTCAGATCTCAGGGCTGGTAACACACAGTGACATGATGTGAGGGGGAGAGCAGGAGTATAATAGGGGCTGATGGCTCATGATGTATGAGATACACCAGAGAGTGTGGGGAGGAGACTGGTCAGATCTCAGGGCTGGTAACACACAGTGACATGATGTGAAGGGGAGAGCAGAAGTATAATAGGGGCTGATGTCTCCTGATGTATGAGATACACCAGAGAGTGTGGGGAGGAGACTGGTCAGATCTCTGGGCTGGTAACACACAGTGACATGATGTGAGGGGGGGAGCAGGAGTATAATAGGGGCTGATGGCTCCTGATGTATGAGATACACCAGAGAGTGTGGGGAGGAGACTGGTCAGATCTCTGGGCTGGTAACACAAAGTGACATGATGTGAGGGAGGAGCAGGAGTATAATAGGTGCTGATGGCTCCTGATGTATGAGATACACCAGAGAGTGTGGGGAGGAGACTGGTCAGATCTCTGGGCTGGTAACACACAGTGACATGATGTGAGGGGAGAGCAGGAGTATAATAGGGGCTGATGGCTCCTGATATATGAGATACACCAGAGAGTGTGGGGAGGAGACTGGTCAGATCTCTGGGCTGGTAACACACAGTGACATGATGTGAGGGGGAGAGCAGGAGTATAATAAGGGCTGATGGCTCCTGATGTATGAGATACACCAGAGAGAGTGGGGAGGAGACTGGTCAGATCTCTGGGCTGGTAACACACAGTGACATGATGTGAGGGGGAGAGCAGGAGTATAATAGGGGCAGATGGCTCCTGATGTATGATATACACCAGAGAGTGTGGGGAGGAGACTGGTCAGATCTCTGGGCTGGCAATACACAGTGACATGATGTGAGGGGGAGAGCAGGAGTATAATAGGGGCTGATGGCTCCTGATATATGAGATACACCAGAGAGAGTGGGGAGAAGACTGGTCAGATCTCTGGGCTGGTAACACACAGTGACATGATGTGAGGGGGAGAGCAGGAGTATAATAGGGGCTGATGGCTGCTGATGTATGAGATACATCAGAGAGTGTGGGGAGGAGACTGGTCAGATCTCTGGGCTGGTAACACACAGTGACATGATGTGAGGGGAGAGCAGGAGTATAATAGGGGCTGATGGCTCCTGATGTATGAGATACACCAGAGAGTGTGGGGAGGAGACTGGTCAGATCTCTGGGCTGGTAACACACAGTGACATGATGTGAGGGAGGAGCAGGAGTATAATAGGTGCTGATGGCTCCTGATGTATGAGATACACCAGAGAGTGTGGGGAGGAGACTGGTCAGATCTCTGGGCTGGTAACACACAGTGACATGATGTGAGGGGAGAGCAGGAGTATAATAGGGGCTGATGGCTCCTGATATATGAGATACACCAGAGAGTGTGGGGAGGAGACTGGTCAGATCTCTAGGATGGTAACACACAGTGACATGATGTGAGGGGGAGAGCAGGAGTATAATAGGGGCTGATGGCTCCTGATATATGAGATACACCAGAGAGAGTGGGGAGAAGACTGGTCAGATCTCTGGGCTGGTAACACACAGTGACATGATGTGAGGGGGAGAGCAGGAGTATAATAGGGGATGATGGCTGCTGATGTATGAGATACATCAGAGAGTGTGGGGAGGAGACTGGTCAGATCTCTGGGATGGTGACATACAGTGACATGATGTGAGGGGGAGAGCAGGAGTATAATAGGGGCTGATGGCTCCTGATGTATGAGATACACCAGAGAGTGTGGGGAGGAGACTGGTCAGATCTCTGGGCTGGTAACACACGGTGACATGATGTGAGGGGGAGAGCAGGAGTATAATAGGGGCTGATGGCTGCTGATGTATGAGATACACCAGAGAGAGTGGGGAGGAGACTGGTCAGAACTCTGGGCTGGTAACACACAGTGACATGATGTGAGGGGGAGAGCAGGAGTATAATAGGGGCTGATGGCTCCTGATGTATGAGATACACCAGAGAGTGTGGGGAGGAGACTGGTCAGATCTCTGGGCTGGTAAAACACAGTACATGATGTGAGGGGAGAGCAGAAGTATAATAGGGGCTGATGGCTCCTGATGTATGATATACACCAGAGAGTGTGGGGAGGAGACTGGTCAGATCTCTGGGATGGTAACACACAGTGACATGATGTGAGGGGGAGAGCAGAAGTATAATAGGGGCTGATGGCTCCTGATATATGAGATACACCAGAGAGTGTGGGGAGGAGACTGGTCAGATCTCTGGGATGGTAACACACAGTGACATGATGTGAGGGGGAGAGCAGGAGTATAATAGGGGCTGATGGCTGCTGATGTATGAGATACACCAGAGAGAGTGGGGAGGAGACTGGTCAGATCTCTGGGCTGGTAACACACAGTGACATGATGTGAGGGGAGAGCAGGAGTATAATAGGGGCTGATGGCTCTTGATGTATGAGATACACCAGAGAGTGTGGAGAGGAGATTGGTCAGATCTCTGGGCTGGTAACACACAGTGAAATGATGTGAGGGGAGAGCAGGAGTATAATAGGGGCTGATGGCTCCTGATGTATGAGATACACCAGAGAGAGTGGGGAGAAGGCTGGTCAGGTCTCTGGGCTGGTAACACACAGTGACATGATGTGAGCGGGAGAGCAGGAGTATAATAGGGGCTGATGGCTCCTGATGTACGAGATACACCAGAGAGTGTGGGGAGGAGACTGGTCAGATCTCTGGGCTGGTAAAACACAGTGACATGATGTGAGGGGAGAGCAGAATAATAGGGGCTGATGGCTCCTGATGTATGATATACACCAGAGAGTGTGGGGAGGAGACTGGTCAGATCTCTGGGATGGTAACACACAGTGACATGATGTGAGGGGGAGAGCAGGAGTATAATAGGGGCCGATGGCTCCTGATATATGAGATACACCAGAGAGAGTGGGGAGAAGACTGGCCAGATCTCTGGGCTGGTAACACACAGTGACATGATGTGAGGGAGGAGCAGGAGTATAATAGGTGCTGATGGCTCCTGATGTATGAGATACACCAGAGAGTGTGGGGAGGAGACTGGTCAGATCTCTGGGCTGGTAACACACAGTGACATGATGTGAGGGGAGAGCAGGAGTATAATAGGAGCTGATGGCTCCTGATGTATGAGATACACCAGAGAGTGTGGGGAGGAGACTGGTCAGATCTCTGGGCTGGTAACACACAGTGAAATGATGTGAGGGGAGAGCAGGAGTATAATAGGGGCTGATGGCTCCTGATATATGAGATACACCAGAGAGTGTGGGGAGAAGACTGGTCAGATCTCTGGGCTGGTAACACACAGTGACATGATGTGAGGGGGAGAGCAGGAGTATAATAGGGGCTGATGGCTGCTGATGTATGAGATACACCAGAGAGTGTGGGGAGGAGACTGGTCAGATCTCTGGGATGGTGACATACAGTGACATGATGTGAGGGGGAGAGCAGGAGTATAATAGGGGCTGATGGCTCCTGATGTATGAGATACACCAGAGAGTGTGGGGAGGAGACTGGTCAGATCTCTGGGCTGGTAACACACGGTGACATGATGTGAGGGGGAGAGCAGGAGTATAATAGGGGCTGATGGCTGCTGATGTATGAGATACACCAGAGAGAGTGGGGAGGAGACTGGTCAGAACTCTGGGCTGGTAACACACAGTGACATGATGTGAGGGGGAGAGCAGGAGTATAATAGGGGCTGATGGCTCCTGATGTATGAGATACACCAGAGTGTGTGGGGAGGAGACTGGTCAGGTCTCTGGGCTGGTAACACACAGTGACATGATGTGAGGGGGAGAGCAGGAGTATAATAGGGGCTGATGGCTCCTGATGTATGAGATACACCAGAGAGAGTGGGGAGGAGACTGGTCAGAACTCTGGGCTGGTAACACACAGTGACATGATGTGAGGGGGAGAGCAGGAGTATAATAGGGGCTGATGGCTCCTGATGTATGAGATACACCAGAGTGTGTGAGGAGGAGACTGGTCAGGTCTCTGGGCTGGTAACACACAGTGACATGATGTGAGGGGGAGAGCAGGAGTATAATAGGGGCTGATGGCTCCTGATGTATGAGATACACCAGAGAGTGTGGGGAGGAGACTGGTCAGATCTCTGGGCTGGTAAAACAGAGTGACATGATGTGAGGGGAGAGCAGAAGTATATTAGGGGCTGATGGCTCCTGATGTATGATATACACCAGAGAGTGTGGGGAGGAGACTGGTCAGATCTCTGGGATGGTAACACACAGTGACATGATGTGAGGGGGAGAGCAGAAGTATAATAGGGGCTGATGGCTCCTGATATATGAGATACACCAGAGAGACTGGAGAGAAGACTGGTCAGATCTCTGGGCTGGTAACACACAGTGACATGATGTGAGGGGGAGAGCAGGAGTATAATAGGGGCTGATGGCTGCTGATGTATGAGATACACCAGAGAGAGTGGGGAGGAGACTGGTCAGATCTCTGGGCTGGTAACACACAGTGACATGATGTGAGGGGAGAGCAGGAGTATAATAAGGGCTGATGGCTCCTGATGTATGAGATACACCAGAGAGTGTGGAGAGGAGATTGGTCAGATCTCTGGGCTGGTAGCACACAGTGAAATGATGTGAGGGGAGAGCAGAAGTATAATAGGGGCTGATGGCTCCTGATGTATGATATACACCAGAGAGTGTGGGGAGGAGACTGGTCAGATCTCTGGGATGGTAACACACAGTGACATGATGTGAGGGGGAGAGCAGAAGTATAATAGGGGCTGATGGCTCCTGATATATGAGATACACCAGAGAGACTGGAGAGAAGACTGGTCAGATCTCTGGGCTGGTAACACACAGTGACATGATGTGAGGGGGAGAGCAGGAGTATAATAGGGGCTGATGGCTGCTGATGTATGAGATACACCAGAGAGAGTGGGGAGGAGACTGGCCAGATCTCTGGGCTGGTAACACACAGTGACATGATGTGAGGGACGAGCAGGAGTATAATAGGGGCTGATGGCTGCTGATGGATGAGATACACCAGAGAGTGTGGGGAGGAGACTGGTCAGATCTCTGGGCTGGTAAAACAGAGTGACATGATGTGAGGGGAGAGCAGAAGTATAATAGGGGCTGATGGCTGCTGATGTATGAGATACACCAGAGAGTGTGGGGAGGAGACTGGTCAGATCTCTGGGCTGGTAACACACAGTGACATGATGTGAGGGGGAGAGCAGGAGTATAATAGGGGCTGATGTCTCCTGATGTATGAGATACACCAGAGAGTGTGGGGAGGAGACTGGTCAGATCTCTGGGCTGGTAACACACAGTGACATGATGTGAGGGGGAGAGCAGGAGTATAATAAGGGCTGATGGCTCCTGATGTATGAGATACACCAGAGAGTGTGGGGAGGAGACTGGTCAGATCTCTGGGCTGGTAACACACAGTGACATGATGTGAGGGGGAGAGCAGAAGTATAATAGGGGCTGATGTCTCCTGATGTACGAGATACACCAGAGAGTGTGGGGAGTAGACTGGTCAGATCTCTGGGCTGGTAAAACACAGTGACATGATGTGAGGGGAGAGCAGAATAATAGGGGCTGATGGCTCCTGATGTATGATATACACCAGAGAGTGTGGGGAGGAGACTGGTCAGATCTCTGGGATGGTAACACACAGTGACATGATGTGAGGGGGAGAGCAGGAGTATAATAGGGGCCGATGGCTCCTGATATATGAGATACACCAGAGAGAGTGGGGAGAAGACTGGCCAGATCTCTGGGCTGGTAACACACAGTGACATGATGTGAGGGAGGAGCAGGAGTATAATAGGTGCTGATGGCTCCTGATGTATGAGATACACCAGAGAGTGTGGGGAGGAGACTGGTCAGATCTCTGGGCTGGTAACACACAGTGACATGATGTGAGGGGAGAGCAGGAGTATAATAGGAGCTGATGGCTCCTGATGTATGAGATACACCAGAGAGTGTGGGGAGGAGACTGGTCAGATCTCTGGGCTGGTAACACACAGTGAAATGATGTGAGGGGAGAGCAGGAGTATAATAGGGGCTGATGGCTCCTGATATATGAGATACACCAGAGAGTGTGGGGAGAAGACTGGTCAGATCTCTGGGCTGGTAACACACAGTGACATGATGTGAGGGGGAGAGCAGGAGTATAATAGGGGCTGATGGCTGCTGATGTATGAGATACACCAGAGAGTGTGGGGAGGAGACTGGTCAGATCTCTGGGATGGTGACATACAGTGACATGATGTGAGGGGGAGAGCAGGAGTATAATAGGGGCTGATGGCTCCTGATGTATGAGATACACCAGAGAGTGTGGGGAGGAGACTGGTCAGATCTCTGGGCTGGTAACACACGGTGACATGATGTGAGGGGGAGAGCAGGAGTATAATAGGGGCTGATGGCTGCTGATGTATGAGATACACCAGAGAGAGTGGGGAGGAGACTGGTCAGAACTCTGGGCTGGTAACACACAGTGACATGATGTGAGGGGGAGAGCAGGAGTATAATAGGGGCTGATGGCTCCTGATGTATGAGATACACCAGAGTGTGTGGGGAGGAGACTGGTCAGGTCTCTGGGCTGGTAACACACAGTGACATGATGTGAGGGGGAGAGCAGGAGTATAATAGGGGCTGATGGCTCCTGATGTATGAGATACACCAGAGAGAGTGGGGAGGAGACTGGTCAGAACTCTGGGCTGCTAACACACAGTGACATGATGTGAGGGGGAGAGCAGGAGTATAATAGGGGCTGATGGCTCCTGATGTATGAGATACACCAGAGTGTGTGAGGAGGAGACTGGTCAGGTCTCTGGGCTGGTAACACACAGTGACATGATGTGAGGGGGAGAGCAGGAGTATAATAGGGGCTGATGGCTCCTGATGTATGAGATACACCAGAGAGTGTGGGGAGGAGACTGGTCAGATCTCTGGGCTGGTAAAACAGAGTGACATGATGTGAGGGGAGAGCAGAAGTATATTAGGGGCTGATGGCTCCTGATGTATGATATACACCAGAGAGTGTGGGGAGGAGACTGGTCAGATCTCTGGGATGGTAACACACAGTGACATGATGTGAGGGGGAGAGCAGAAGTATAATAGGGGCTGATGGCTCCTGATATATGAGATACACCAGAGAGACTGGAGAGAAGACTGGTCAGATCTCTGGGCTGGTAACACACAGTGACATGATGTGAGGGGGAGAGCAGGAGTATAATAGGGGCTGATGGCTGCTGATGTATGAGATACACCAGAGAGAGTGGGGAGGAGACTGGTCAGATCTCTGGGCTGGTAACACACAGTGACATGATGTGAGGGGAGAGCAGGAGTATAATAAGGGCTGATGGCTCCTGATGTATGAGATACACCAGAGAGTGTGGAGAGGAGATTGGTCAGATCTCTGGGCTGGTAGCACACAGTGAAATGATGTGAGGGGAGAGCAGAAGTATAATAGGGGCTGATGGCTCCTGATGTATGATATACACCAGAGAGTGTGGGGAGGAGACTGGTCAGATCTCTGGGATGGTAACACACAGTGACATGATGTGAGGGGGAGAGCAGAAGTATAATAGGGGCTGATGGCTCCTGATATATGAGATACACCAGAGAGACTGGAGAGAAGACTGGTCAGATCTCTGGGCTGGTAACACACAGTGACATGATGTGAGGGGGAGAGCAGGAGTATAATAGGGGCTGATGGCTGCTGATGTATGAGATACACCAGAGAGAGTGGGGAGGAGACTGGCCAGATCTCTGGGCTGGTAACACACAGTGACATGATGTGAGGGACGAGCAGGAGTATAATAGGGGCTGATGGCTGCTGATGGATGAGATACACCAGAGAGTGTGGGGAGGAGACTGGTCAGATCTCTGGGCTGGTAAAACAGAGTGACATGATGTGAGGGGAGAGCAGAAGTATAATAGGGGCTGATGGCTGCTGATGTATGAGATACACCAGAGAGTGTGGGGAGGAGACTGGTCAGATCTCTGGGCTGGTAACACACAGTGACATGATGTGAGGGGGAGAGCAGGAGTATAATAGGGGCTGATGTCTCCTGATGTATGAGATACACCAGAGAGTGTGGGGAGGAGACTGGTCAGATCTCTGGGCTGGTAACACACAGTGACATGATGTGAGGGGGAGAGCAGGAGTATAATAAGGGCTGATGGCTCCTGATGTATGAGATACACCAGAGAGTGTGGGGAGGAGACTGGTCAGATCTCTGGGCTGGTAACACACAGTGACATGATGTGAGGGGGAGAGCAGAAGTATAATAGGGGCTGATGTCTCCTGATGTACGAGATACACCAGAGAGTGTGGGGAGTAGACTGGTCAGATCTCTGGGCTGGTAGCACACAGTGAAATGATGTGAGGGGAGAGCAGGAGTATAATAGGGGCTGATGGCTCCTGATGGATGAGATACACCAGAGAGTGTGGGGAGGAGACTGGCCAGATCTCTGGGCTGGTAACACACAGTGACATGATGTGAGGGACGAGCAGGAGTATAATAGGGGCTGATGGCTGCTGATGGATGAGATACACCAGAGAGTGTGGGGAGGAGACTGGTCAGATCTCTGGGCTGGTAAAACAGAGTGACATGATGTGAGGGGAGAGCAGAAGTATAATAGGGGCTGATGGCTGCTGATGTATGAGATACACCAGAGAGTGTGGGGAGGAGACTGGTCAGATCTCTGGGCTGGTAACACACAGTGACATGATGTGAGGGGGAGAGCAGGAGTATAATAGGGGCTGATGGCTCCTGATGGATGAGATACACCAGAGAGTGTGGGGAGGAGACTGGCCAGATCTCTGGGCTGGTAACACACAGTGACATGATGTGAGGGACGAGCAGGAGTATAATAGGGGCTGATGGCTGCTGATGGATGAGATACACCAGAGAGTGTGGGGAGGAGACTGGTCAGATCTCTGGGCTGGTAAAACAGAGTGACATGATGTGAGGGGAGGCAGGAGTATAATAGGGGCTGATGGCTCCTGATGTATGAGATACACCAGAGTGTGTGGGGAGGAGACTGGTCAGATCTCTGGGCTGGTAACACACAGTGACATGATGTGAGGGAGGAGCAGGAGTATAATAGGTGCTGATGGCTCCTGATGTATGAGATACACCAGAGAGAGTGGGGAGAAGACTGGTCAGATCTCTGGGCTGGTAACACACAGTGACATGATGTGAGGGGGAGAGCAGGAGTATAATAGGGGCTGATGTCTCCTGATGAATGAGATACACCAGAGAGTGTGGGGAGGAGACTGGTCAGAACTCTGGGCTGGTAACACACAGTGACATAATTTGAGGAGGAGAGCAGGAGTATAATAGGGGCTGATGGCTGCTGATGTATGAGATACACCAGAGAGAGTGGGGAGGAGACTGGTCGGAACTCTGGGCTGGTAACACACAGTGACATGATGTGAGGGGGAGAGCAGGAGTATAATAGGGGCTGATGGCTCCTGATGTATGAGATACACCAGAGTGTGTGGGGAGGAGACTGGTCAGGTCTCTGGGCTGGTAACACACAGTGACATGATGTGAGGGGGAGAGCAGGAGTATAATAGGGGCTGATGGCTCCTGATGTATGAGATACACCAGAGAGTGTGAGGAGGAGACTGGTCAGATCTCTGGGCTGGTAACACACAGTGACATGATGTGAGGGGAGAGCAGAAGTATAATAGGGGCTGATGGCTCCTGATGTATGATATACACCAGAGAGTGTGGGGAGGAGACTGGTCAGATCTCTGGGATGGTAACACACAGTGACATGATGTGAGGGGGAGAGCAGGAGTATAATAGGGGCTGATGGCTCCTCATATATGAGATACACCAGAGAGAGTGGGGAGAAGACTGGTCAGATCTCTGGGCTGGTAACACACAGTGACATAATGTGAGAGGGAGAGCAGGAGTATAATAGGGGCTGATGGCTGCTGATATATGAGATACACCAGAGAGAGTGGGGAGGAGACTGGTCAGAACTCTGGGCTGGTAACACACAGTGACATGATGTGAGGGAGGAGCAGGAGTATAATAGGGGCTGATGGCTCCTGATGTATGAGATACACCAGAGAGTGTGGGGGAGGAGACTGGTCAGATCTCTGGGCTGGAAACACACAGTGACATAATGTGAAGGGGAGAGCAGGAGTATAATAGGGGCTGATGTCTCCTGATGTATGAGATACACCAGAGAGTGTGGGGAGGAGACTGGTCAGATCTCAGGGCTGGTAACACACAGTGACATGATGTGAGGGGGAGAGCAGGAGTATAATAGGGGCTGATGGCTCATGATGTATGAGATACACCAGAGAGTGTGGGGAGGAGACTGGTCAGATCTCAGGGCTGGTAACACACAGTGACATGATGTGAAGGGGAGAGCAGAAGTATAATAGGGGCTGATGTCTCCTGATGTATAAGATACACCAGAGAGTGTGGGGAGGAGACTGGTCAGATCTCTGGGCTGGTAACACACAGTGACATGATGTGAGGGGGGGAGCAGGAGTATAATAGGGGCTGATGGCTCCTGATGTATGAGATACACCAGAGAGTGTGGGGAGGAGACTGGTCAGATCTCTGGGCTGGTAACATACAGTGACATGATGTGAGGGGGAGAGCAGGAGTATAATAGGGGCTGATGGCTCCTGATGTATGAGATACACCAGAGAGTGTGGGGAGGAGACTGGTCAGATCTCTGGGCTGGTAACACACAGTGACATGATGTGAGGGTGGAGCAGGAGTATAATAGGTGCTGATGGCTCCTGATGTATGAGATACACCAGAGAGTGTGGGGAGGAGACTGGTCAGATCTCTGGGCTGGTAACATACAGTGACATGATGTGAGGGGGAGAGCAGGAGTATAATAGGGGCTGATGGCTCCTGATGTATGAGATACACCAGAGAGTGTGGGGAGGAGACTGGTCAGATCTCTGGGCTGGTAACACACAGTGACATGATGTGAGGGGGAGAGCAGGAGTATAATAAGGGCTGATGGCTCCTGATGTATGAGATACACCAGAGAGAGTGGGGAGGAGACTGGTCAGATCTCTGGGCTGGTAACACACAGTGACATGATGTGAGGGGGAGAGCAGGAGTATAATAGGGGCAGATGGCTCCTGATGTATGATATACACCAGAGAGTGTGGGGAGGAGACTGGTCAGATCTCTGGGCTGGCAATACACAGTGACATGATGTGAGGGGGAGAGCAGGAGTATAATAGGGGCTGATGGCTCCTGATATATGAGATACACCAGAGAGAGTGGGGAGAAGACTGGTCAGATCTCTGGGCTGGTAACACACAGTGACATGATGTGAGGGGGAGAGCAGGAGTATAATAGGGGCTGATGGCTGCTGATGTATGAGATACATCAGAGAGTGTGGGGAGGAGACTGGTCAGATCTCTGGGATGGTGACATACAGTGACATGATGTGAGGGGGAGAGCAGGAGTATAATAGGGGCTGATGGCTCCTGATGTATGAGATACACCAGAGAGTGTGGGGAGGAGACTGGTCAGATCTCTGGGCTGGTAACACACAGTGACATGATGTGAGGGGAGAGCAGGAGTATAATAGGGGCTGATGGCTCCTGATGTATGAGATACACCAGAGAGTGTGGGGAGGAGACTGGTCAGATCTCTGGGCTGGTAACACACAGTGACATGATGTGAGGGAGGAGCAGGAGTATAATAGGTGCTGATGGCTCCTGATGTATGAGATACACCAGAGAGTGTGGGGAGGAGACTGGTCAGATCTCTGGGCTGGTAACACACAGTGACATGATGTGAGGGGAGAGCAGGAGTATAATAGGGGCTGATGGCTCCTGATATATGAGATACACCAGAGAGTGTGGGGAGGAGACTGGTCAGATCTCTAGGATGGTAACACACAGTGACATGATGTGAGGGGGAGAGCAGGAGTATAATAGGGGCTGATGGCTCCTGATATATGAGATACACCAGAGAGAGTGGGGAGAAGACTGGTCAGATCTCTGGGCTGGTAACACACAGTGACATGATGTGAGGGGGAGAGCAGGAGTATAATAGGGGCTGATGGCTGCTGATGTATGAGATACATCAGAGAGTGTGGGGAGGAGACTGGTCAGATCTCTGGGATGGTGACATACAGTGACATGATGTGAGGGGGAGAGCAGGAGTATAATAGGGGCTGATGGCTCCTGATGTATGAGATACACCAGAGAGTGTGGGGAGGAGACTGGTCAGATCTCTGGGCTGGTAACACACGGTGACATGATGTGAGGGGGAGAGCAGGAGTATAATAGGGGCTGATGGCTGCTGATGTATGAGATACACCAGAGAGAGTGGGGAGGAGACTGGTCAGAACTCTGGGCTGGTAACACACAGTGACATGATGTGAGGGGGAGAGCAGGAGTATAATAGGGGCTGATGGCTCCTGATGTATGAGATACACCAGAGAGTGTGGGGAGGAGACTGGTCAGATCTCTGGGCTGGTAAAACACAGTACATGATGTGAGGGGAGAGCAGAAGTATAATAGGGGCTGATGGCTCCTGATGTATGATATACACCAGAGAGTGTGGGGAGGAGACTGGTCAGATCTCTGGGATGGTAACACACAGTGACATGATGTGAGGGGGAGAGCAGAAGTATAATAGGGGCTGATGGCTCCTGATATATGAGATACACCAGAGAGTGTGGGGAGGAGACTGGTCAGATCTCTGGGATGGTAACACACAGTGACATGATGTGAGGGGGAGAGCAGGAGTATAATAGGGGCTGATGGCTGCTGATGTATGAGATACACCAGAGAGAGTGGGGAGGAGACTGGTCAGATCTCTGGGCTGGTAACACACAGTGACATGATGTGAGGGGAGAGCAGGAGTATAATAGGGGCTGATGGCTCCTGATGTATGAGATACACCAGAGTGTGTGGGGAGGAGACTGGTCAGGTCTCTGGGCTGGTAACACACAGTGACATGATGTGAGGGGGAGAGCAGGAGTATAATAGGGGCTGATGGCTCCTGATGTATGAGATACACCAGAGAGTGTGAGGAGGAGACTGGTCAGATCTCTGGGCTGGTAACACACAGTGACATGATGTGAGGGGAGAGCAGAAGTATAATAGGGGCTGATGGCTCCTGATGTATGATATACACCAGAGAGTGTGGGGAGGAGACTGGTCAGATCTCTGGGATGGTAACACACAGTGACATGATGTGAGGGGGAGAGCAGGAGTATAATAGGGGCTGATGGCTCCTCATATATGAGATACACCAGAGAGAGTGGGGAGAAGACTGGTCAGATCTCTGGGCTGGTAACACACAGTGACATAATGTGAGAGGGAGAGCAGGAGTATAATAGGGGCTGATGGCTGCTGATATATGAGATACACCAGAGAGAGTGGGGAGGAGACTGGTCAGAACTCTGGGCTGGTAACACACAGTGACATGATGTGAGGGAGGAGCAGGAGTATAATAGGGGCTGATGGCTCCTGATGTATGAGATACACCAGAGAGTGTGGGGGAGGAGACTGGTCAGATCTCTGGGCTGGAAACACACAGTGACATAATGTGAAGGGGAGAGCAGGAGTATAATAGGGGCTGATGTCTCCTGATGTATGAGATACACCAGAGAGTGTGGGGAGGAGACTGGTCAGATCTCAGGGCTGGTAACACACAGTGACATGATGTGAGGGTGGAGCAGGAGTATAATAGGTGCTGATGGCTCCTGATGTATGAGATACACCAGAGAGTGTGGGGAGGAGACTGGTCAGATCTCTGGGCTGGTAACATACAGTGACATGATGTGAGGGGGAGAGCAGGAGTATAATAGGGGCTGATGGCTCCTGATGTATGAGATACACCAGAGAGTGTGGGGAGGAGACTGGTCAGATCTCTGGGCTGGTAACACACAGTGACATGATGTGAGGGGGAGAGCAGGAGTATAATAAGGGCTGATGGCTCCTGATGTATGAGATACACCAGAGAGAGTGGGGAGGAGACTGGTCAGATCTCTGGGCTGGTAACACACAGTGACATGATGTGAGGGGGAGAGCAGGAGTATAATAGGGGCAGATGGCTCCTGATGTATGATATACACCAGAGAGTGTGGGGAGGAGACTGGTCAGATCTCTGGGCTGGCAATACACAGTGACATGATGTGAGGGGGAGAGCAGGAGTATAATAGGGGCTGATGGCTCCTGATATATGAGATACACCAGAGAGAGTGGGGAGAAGACTGGTCAGATCTCTGGGCTGGTAACACACAGTGACATGATGTGAGGGGGAGAGCAGGAGTATAATAGGGGCTGATGGCTGCTGATGTATGAGATACATCAGAGAGTGTGGGGAGGAGACTGGTCAGATCTCTGGGATGGTGACATACAGTGACATGATGTGAGGGGGAGAGCAGGAGTATAATAGGGGCTGATGGCTCCTGATGTATGAGATACACCAGAGAGTGTGGGGAGGAGACTGGTCAGATCTCTGGGCTGGTAACACACAGTGACATGATGTGAGGGGAGAGCAGGAGTATAATAGGGGCTGATGGCTCCTGATGTATGAGATACACCAGAGAGTGTGGGGAGGAGACTGGTCAGATCTCTGGGCTGGTAACACACAGTGACATGATGTGAGGGAGGAGCAGGAGTATAATAGGTGCTGATGGCTCCTGATGTATGAGATACACCAGAGAGTGTGGGGAGGAGACTGGTCAGATCTCTGGGCTGGTAACACACAGTGACATGATGTGAGGGGAGAGCAGGAGTATAATAGGGGCTGATGGCTCCTGATATATGAGATACACCAGAGAGTGTGGGGAGGAGACTGGTCAGATCTCTAGGATGGTAACACACAGTGACATGATGTGAGGGGGAGAGCAGGAGTATAATAGGGGCTGATGGCTCCTGATATATGAGATACACCAGAGAGAGTGGGGAGAAGACTGGTCAGATCTCTGGGCTGGTAACACACAGTGACATGATGTGAGGGGGAGAGCAGGAGTATAATAGGGGCTGATGGCTGCTGATGGATGAGATACACCAGAGAGTGTGGGGAGGAGACTGGTCAGATCTCTGGGCTGGTAACACACGGTGACATGATGTGAGGGGGAGAGCAGGAGTATAATAGGGGCTGATGGCTGCTGATGTATGAGATACACCAGAGAGAGTGGGGAGGAGACTGGTCAGAACTCTGGGCTGGTAACACACAGTGACATGATGTGAGGGGGAGAGCAGGAGTATAATAGGGGCTGATGGCTCCTGATGTATGAGATACACCAGAGAGTGTGGGGAGGAGACTGGTCAGATCTCTGGGCTGGTAAAACACAGTACATGATGTGAGGGGAGAGCAGAAGTATAATAGGGGCTGATGGCTCCTGATGTATGATATACACCAGAGAGTGTGGGGAGGAGACTGGTCAGATCTCTGGGATGGTAACACACAGTGACATGATGTGAGGGGGAGAGCAGAAGTATAATAGGGGCTGATGGCTCCTGATATATGAGATACACCAGAGAGTGTGGGGAGGAGACTGGTCAGATCTCTGGGATGGTAACACACAGTGACATGATGTGAGGGGGAGAGCAGGAGTATAATAGGGGCTGATGGCTGCTGATGTATGAGATACACCAGAGAGAGTGGGGAGGAGACTGGTCAGATCTCTGGGCTGGTAACACACAGTGACATGATGTGAGGGGAGAGCAGGAGTATAATAGGGGCTGATGGCTCTTGATGTATGAGATACACCAGAGAGTGTGGAGAGGAGATTGGTCAGATCTCTGGGCTGGTAACACACAGTGACATGATGTGAGGGGAGAGCAGGAGTATAATAGGAGCTGATGGCTCCTGATGTATGAGATACACCAGAGAGAGTGGGGAGAAGACTGGCCAGATCTCTGGGCTGGTAACACACAGTGACATGATGTGAGGGAGGAGCAGGAGTATAATAGGTGCTGATGGCTCCTGATGTATGAGATACACCAGAGAGTGTGGGGAGGAGACTGGTCAGATCTCTGGGCTGGTAACACACAGTGACATGATGTGAGGGGAGAGCAGGAGTATAATAGGAGCTGATGGCTCCTGATGTATGAGATACACCAGAGAGTGTGGGGAGGAGACTGGTCAGATCTCTGGGCTGGTAACACACAGTGAAATGATGTGAGGGGAGAGCAGGAGTATAATAGGGGCTGATGGCTCCTGATATATGAGATACACCAGAGAGTGTGGGGAGAAGACTGGTCAGATCTCTGGGCTGGTAACACACAGCGACATGATGTGAGGGGGAGAGCAGGAGTATAATAGGGGCTGATGGCTGCTGATGTATGAGATACACCAGAGAGTGTGGGGAGGAGACTGGTCAGATCTCTGGGATGGTGACATACAGTGACATGATGTGAGGGGGAGAGCAGGAGTATAATAGGGGCTGATGGCTCCTGATGTATGAGATACACCAGAGAGTGTGGGGAGGAGACTGGTCAGATCTCTGGGCTGGTAACACACGGTGACATGATGTGAGGGGGAGAGCAGGAGTATAATAGGGGCTGATGGCTGCTGATGTATGAGATACACCAGAGAGAGTGGGGAGGAGACTGGTCAGAACTCTGGGCTGGTAACACACAGTGACATGATGTGAGGGGGAGAGCAGGAGTATAATAGGGGCTGATGGCTCCTGATGTATGAGATACACCAGAGTGTGTGGGGAGGAGACTGGTCAGGTCTCTGGGCTGGTAACACACAGTGACATGATGTGAGGGGGAGAGCAGGAGTATAATAGGGGCTGATGGCTGCTGATGGATGAGATACACCAGAGAGTGTGGGGAGGAGACTGGTCAGGTCTCTGGGCTGGTAACACACAGTGACATGATGTGAGGGGGAGAGCAGGAGTATAATAGGGGCTGATGGCTCCTGATGTATGAGATACACCAGAGAGTGTGGGGAGGAGACTGGCCAGATCTCTGGGCTGGTAACACACAGTGACATGATGTGAGGGACGAGCAGGAGTATAATAGGGGCTGATGGCTGCTGATGGATGAGATACACCAGAGAGTGTGGGGAGGAGACTGGTCAGATCTCTGGGCTGGTAAAACAGAGTGACATGATGTGAGGGGAGAGCAGAAGTATAATAGGGGCTGATGGCTGCTGATGTATGAGATACACCAGAGAGTGTGGGGAGGAGACTGGTCAGATCTCTGGGCTGGTAACACACAGTGACATGATGTGAGGGGGAGAGCAGGAGTATAATAGGGGCTGATGGCTCCTGATGGATGAGATACACCAGAGAGTGTGGGGAGGAGACTGGCCAGATCTCTGGGCTGGTAACACACAGTGACATGATGTGAGGGACGAGCAGGAGTATAATAGGGGCTGATGGCTGCTGATGGATGAGATACACCAGAGAGTGTGGGGAGGAGACTGGTCAGATCTCTGGGCTGGTAAAACAGAGTGACATGATGTGAGGGGAGGCAGGAGTATAATAGGGGCTGATGGCTCCTGATGTATGAGATACACCAGAGTGTGTGGGGAGGAGACTGGTCAGATCTCTGGGCTGGTAACACACAGTGACATGATGTGAGGGAGGAGCAGGAGTATAATAGGTGCTGATGGCTCCTGATGTATGAGATACACCAGAGAGAGTGGGGAGAAGACTGGTCAGATCTCTGGGCTGGTAACACACAGTGACATGATGTGAGGGGGAGAGCAGGAGTATAATAGGGGCTGATGTCTCCTGATGAATGAGATACACCAGAGAGTGTGGGGAGGAGACTGGTCAGAACTCTGGGCTGGTAACACACAGTGACATAATTTGAGGAGGAGAGCAGGAGTATAATAGGGGCTGATGGCTGCTGATGTATGAGATACACCAGAGAGAGTGGGGAGGAGACTGGTCGGAACTCTGGGCTGGTAACACACAGTGACATGATGTGAGGGGGAGAGCAGGAGTATAATAGGGGCTGATGGCTCCTGATGTATGAGATACACCAGAGTGTGTGGGGAGGAGACTGGTCAGGTCTCTGGGCTGGTAACACACAGTGACATGATGTGAGGGGGAGAGCAGGAGTATAATAGGGGCTGATGGCTCCTGATGTATGAGATACACCAGAGAGTGTGAGGAGGAGACTGGTCAGATCTCTGGGCTGGTAACACACAGTGACATGATGTGAGGGGAGAGCAGAAGTATAATAGGGGCTGATGGCTCCTGATGTATGATATACACCAGAGAGTGTGGGGAGGAGACTGGTCAGATCTCTGGGATGGTAACACACAGTGACATGATGTGAGGGGGAGAGCAGGAGTATAATAGGGGCTGATGGCTCCTCATATATGAGATACACCAGAGAGAGTGGGGAGAAGACTGGTCAGATCTCTGGGCTGGTAACACACAGTGACATAATGTGAGAGGGAGAGCAGGAGTATAATAGGGGCTGATGGCTGCTGATGTATGAGATACACCAGAGAGTGTGGGGAGGAGACTGGTCAGATCTCTGGGCTGGTAACACACAGTGACATGATGTGAGGGGGAGAGCAGGAGTATAATAGGGGCTGATGGCTCCTGATGGATGAGATACACCAGAGAGTGTGGGGAGGAGACTGGCCAGATCTCTGGGCTGGTAACACACAGTGACATGATGTGAGGGACGAGCAGGAGTATAATAGGGGCTGATGGCTGCTGATGGATGAGATACACCAGAGAGTGTGGGGAGGAGACTGGTCAGATCTCTGGGCTGGTAAAACAGAGTGACATGATGTGAGGGGAGGCAGGAGTATAATAGGGGCTGATGGCTCCTGATGTATGAGATACACCAGAGTGTGTGGGGAGGAGACTGGTCAGATCTCTGGGCTGGTAACACACAGTGACATGATGTGAGGGAGGAGCAGGAGTATAATAGGTGCTGATGGCTCCTGATGTATGAGATACACCAGAGAGAGTGGGGAGAAGACTGGTCAGATCTCTGGGCTGGTAACACACAGTGACATGATGTGAGGGGGAGAGCAGGAGTATAATAGGGGCTGATGTCTCCTGATGAATGAGATACACCAGAGAGTGTGGGGAGGAGACTGGTCAGAACTCTGGGCTGGTAACACACAGTGACATAATTTGAGGAGGAGAGCAGGAGTATAATAGGGGCTGATGGCTGCTGATGTATGAGATACACCAGAGAGAGTGGGGAGGAGACTGGTCGGAACTCTGGGCTGGTAACACACAGTGACATGATGTGAGGGGGAGAGCAGGAGTATAATAGGGGCTGATGGCTCCTGATGTATGAGATACACCAGAGTGTGTGGGGAGGAGACTGGTCAGGTCTCTGGGCTGGTAACACACAGTGACATGATGTGAGGGGGAGAGCAGGAGTATAATAGGGGCTGATGGCTCCTGATGTATGAGATACACCAGAGAGTGTGAGGAGGAGACTGGTCAGATCTCTGGGCTGGTAACACACAGTGACATGATGTGAGGGGAGAGCAGAAGTATAATAGGGGCTGATGGCTCCTGATGTATGATATACACCAGAGAGTGTGGGGAGGAGACTGGTCAGATCTCTGGGATGGTAACACACAGTGACATGATGTGAGGGGGAGAGCAGGAGTATAATAGGGGCTGATGGCTCCTCATATATGAGATACACCAGAGAGAGTGGGGAGAAGACTGGTCAGATCTCTGGGCTGGTAACACACAGTGACATAATGTGAGAGGGAGAGCAGGAGTATAATAGGGGCTGATGGCTGCTGATATATGAGATACACCAGAGAGAGTGGGGAGGAGACTGGTCAGAACTCTGGGCTGGTAACACACAGTGACATGATGTGAGGGAGGAGCAGGAGTATAATAGGGGCTGATGGCTCCTGATGTATGAGATACACCAGAGAGTGTGGGGGAGGAGACTGGTCAGATCTCAGGGCTGGTAACACACAGTGACATGATGTGAAGGGGAGAGCAGAAGTATAATAGGGGCTGATGTCTCCTGATGTATAAGATACACCAGAGAGTGTGGGGAGGAGACTGGTCAGATCTCTGGGCTGGTAACACACAGTGACATGATGTGAGGGGGGGAGCAGGAGTATAATAGGGGCTGATGGCTCCTGATGTATGAGATACACCAGAGAGTGTGGGGAGGAGACTGGTCAGATCTCAGGGCTGGTAACACACAGTGACATGATGTGAAGGGGAGAGCAGAAGTATAATAGGGGCTGATGTCTCCTGATGTATAAGATACACCAGAGAGTGTGGGGAGGAGACTGGTCAGATCTCTGGGCTGGTAACACACAGTGACATGATGTGAGGGGGGGAGCAGGAGTATAATAGGGGCTGATGGCTCCTGATGTATGAGATACACCAGAGAGTGTGGGGAGGAGACTGGTCAGATCTCTGGGCTGGTAACATACAGTGACATGATGTGAGGGGGAGAGCAGGAGTATAATAGGGGCTGATGGCTCCTGATGTATGAGATACACCAGAGAGTGTGGGGAGGAGACTGGTCAGATCTCTGGGCTGGTAACACACAGTGACATGATGTGAGGGTGGAGCAGGAGTATAATAGGTGCTGATGGCTCCTGATGTATGAGATACACCAGAGAGTGTGGGGAGGAGACTGGTCAGATCTCTGGGCTGGTAACATACAGTGACATGATGTGAGGGGGAGAGCAGGAGTATAATAGGGGCTGATGGCTCCTGATGTATGAGATACACCAGAGAGTGTGGGGAGGAGACTGGTCAGATCTCTGGGCTGGTAACACACAGTGACATGATGTGAGGGGGAGAGCAGGAGTATAATAAGGGCTGATGGCTCCTGATGTATGAGATACACCAGAGAGAGTGGGGAGGAGACTGGTCAGATCTCTGGGCTGGTAACACACAGTGACATGATGTGAGGGGGAGAGCAGGAGTATAATAGGGGCAGATGGCTCCTGATGTATGATATACACCAGAGAGTGTGGGGAGGAGACTGGTCAGATCTCTGGGCTGGCAATACACAGTGACATGATGTGAGGGGGAGAGCAGGAGTATAATAGGGGCTGATGGCTCCTGATATATGAGATACACCAGAGAGAGTGGGGAGAAGACTGGTCAGATCTCTGGGCTGGTAACACACAGTGACATGATGTGAGGGGGAGAGCAGGAGTATAATAGGGGCTGATGGCTGCTGATGTATGAGATACATCAGAGAGTGTGGGGAGGAGACTGGTCAGATCTCTGGGATGGTGACATACAGTGACATGATGTGAGGGGGAGAGCAGGAGTATAATAGGGGCTGATGGCTCCTGATGTATGAGATACACCAGAGAGTGTGGGGAGGAGACTGGTCAGATCTCTGGGCTGGTAACACACAGTGACATGATGTGAGGGGAGAGCAGGAGTATAATAGGGGCTGATGGCTCCTGATGTATGAGATACACCAGAGAGTGTGGGGAGGAGACTGGTCAGATCTCTGGGCTGGTAACACACAGTGACATGATGTGAGGGAGGAGCAGGAGTATAATAGGTGCTGATGGCTCCTGATGTATGAGATACACCAGAGAGTGTGGGGAGGAGACTGGTCAGATCTCTGGGCTGGTAACACACAGTGACATGATGTGAGGGGAGAGCAGGAGTATAATAGGGGCTGATGGCTCCTGATATATGAGATACACCAGAGAGTGTGGGGAGGAGACTGGTCAGATCTCTAGGATGGTAACACACAGTGACATGATGTGAGGGGGAGAGCAGGAGTATAATAGGGGCTGATGGCTCCTGATATATGAGATACACCAGAGAGAGTGGGGAGAAGACTGGTCAGATCTCTGGGCTGGTAACACACAGTGACATGATGTGAGGGGGAGAGCAGGAGTATAATAGGGGCTGATGGCTGCTGATGTATGAGATACATCAGAGAGTGTGGGGAGGAGACTGGTCAGATCTCTGGGATGGTGACATACAGTGACATGATGTGAGGGGGAGAGCAGGAGTATAATAGGGGCTGATGGCTCCTGATGTATGAGATACACCAGAGAGTGTGGGGAGGAGACTGGTCAGATCTCTGGGCTGGTAACACACGGTGACATGATGTGAGGGGGAGAGCAGGAGTATAATAGGGGCTGATGGCTGCTGATGTATGAGATACACCAGAGAGAGTGGGGAGGAGACTGGTCAGAACTCTGGGCTGGTAACACACAGTGACATGATGTGAGGGGGAGAGCAGGAGTATAATAGGGGCTGATGGCTCCTGATGTATGAGATACACCAGAGAGTGTGGGGAGGAGACTGGTCAGATCTCTGGGCTGGTAAAACACAGTACATGATGTGAGGGGAGAGCAGAAGTATAATAGGGGCTGATGGCTCCTGATGTATGATATACACCAGAGAGTGTGGGGAGGAGACTGGTCAGATCTCTGGGATGGTAACACACAGTGACATGATGTGAGGGGGAGAGCAGAAGTATAATAGGGGCTGATGGCTCCTGATATATGAGATACACCAGAGAGTGTGGGGAGGAGACTGGTCAGATCTCTGGGATGGTAACACACAGTGACATGATGTGAGGGGGAGAGCAGGAGTATAATAGGGGCTGATGGCTGCTGATGTATGAGATACACCAGAGAGAGTGGGGAGGAGACTGGTCAGATCTCTGGGCTGGTAACACACAGTGACATGATGTGAGGGGAGAGCAGGAGTATAATAGGGGCTGATGGCTCTTGATGTATGAGATACACCAGAGAGTGTGGAGAGGAGATTGGTCAGATCTCTGGGCTGGTAACACACAGTGAAATGATGTGAGGGGAGAGCAGGAGTATAATAGGGGCTGATGGCTCCTGATGTATGAGATACACCAGAGAAAGTGGGGAGAAGACTGGTCAGGTCTCTGGGCTGGTAACACACAGTGACATGATGTGAGCGGGAGAGCAGGAGTATAATAGGGGCTGATGGCTCCTGATGTACGAGATACACCAGAGAGTGTGGGGAGGAGACTGGTCAGATCTCTGGGCTGGTAAAACACAGTGACATGATGTGAGGGGAGAGCAGAATAATAGGGGCTGATGGCTCCTGATGTATGATATACACCAGAGAGTGTGGGGAGGAGACTGGTCAGATCTCTGGGATGGTAACACACAGTGACATGATGTGAGGGGGAGAGCAGGAGTATAATAGGGGCCGATGGCTCCTGATATATGAGATACACCAGAGAGAGTGGGGAGAAGACTGGCCAGATCTCTGGGCTGGTAACACACAGTGACATGATGTGAGGGAGGAGCAGGAGTATAATAGGTGCTGATGGCTCCTGATGTATGAGATACACCAGAGAGTGTGGGGAGGAGACTGGTCAGATCTCTGGGCTGGTAACACACAGTGACATGATGTGAGGGGAGAGCAGGAGTATAATAGGAGCTGATGGCTCCTGATGTATGAGATACACCAGAGAGTGTGGGGAGGAGACTGGTCAGATCTCTGGGCTGGTAACACACAGTGAAATGATGTGAGGGGAGAGCAGGAGTATAATAGGGGCTGATGGCTCCTGATATATGAGATACACCAGAGAGTGTGGGGAGAAGACTGGTCAGATCTCTGGGCTGGTAACACACAGTGACATGATGTGAGGGGGAGAGCAGGAGTATAATAGGGGCTGATGGCTGCTGATGTATGAGATACACCAGAGAGTGTGGGGAGGAGACTGGTCAGATCTCTGGGATGGTGACATACAGTGACATGATGTGAGGGGGAGAGCAGGAGTATAATAGGGGCTGATGGCTCCTGATGTATGAGATACACCAGAGAGTGTGGGGAGGAGACTGGTCAGATCTCTGGGCTGGTAACACACGGTGACATGATGTGAGGGGGAGAGCAGGAGTATAATAGGGGCTGATGGCTGCTGATATATGAGATACACCAGAGAGTGTGGGGAGGAGACTGGTCAGATCTCTGGGCTGGTAACACACAGTGACATGATGTGAGGGGAGAGCAGGAGTATAATAGGGGCTGATGGCTCCTGATGTATGAGATACACCAGAGAGTGTGGGGAGGAGACTGGTCAGATCTCTGGGCTGGTAACACACAGTGACATGATGTGAGGGAGGAGCAGGAGTATAATAGGTGCTGATGGCTCCTGATGTATGAGATACACCAGAGAGTGTGGGGAGGAGACTGGTCAGATCTCTGGGCTGGTAACACACAGTGACATGATGTGAGGGGAGAGCAGGAGTATAATAGGGGCTGATGGCTCCTGATATATGAGATACACCAGAGAGTGTGGGGAGGAGACTGGTCAGATCTCTAGGATGGTAACACACAGTGACATGATGTGAGGGGGAGAGCAGGAGTATAATAGGGGCTGATGGCTCCTGATATATGAGATACACCAGAGAGAGTGGGGAGAAGACTGGTCAGATCTCTGGGCTGGTAACACACAGTGACATGATGTGAGGGGGAGAGCAGGAGTATAATAGGGGCTGATGGCTGCTGATGTATGAGATACATCAGAGAGTGTGGGGAGGAGACTGGTCAGATCTCTGGGATGGTGACATACAGTGACATGATGTGAGGGGGAGAGCAGGAGTATAATAGGGGCTGATGGCTCCTGATGTATGAGATACACCAGAGAGTGTGGGGAGGAGACTGGTCAGATCTCTGGGCTGGTAACACACGGTGACATGATGTGAGGGGGAGAGCAGGAGTATAATAGGGGCTGATGGCTGCTGATGTATGAGATACACCAGAGAGAGTGGGGAGGAGACTGGTCAGAACTCTGGGCTGGTAACACACAGTGACATGATGTGAGGGGGAGAGCAGGAGTATAATAGGGGCTGATGGCTCCTGATGTATGAGATACACCAGAGAGTGTGGGGAGGAGACTGGTCAGATCTCTGGGCTGGTAAAACACAGTACATGATGTGAGGGGAGAGCAGAAGTATAATAGGGGCTGATGGCTCCTGATGTATGATATACACCAGAGAGTGTGGGGAGGAGACTGGTCAGATCTCTGGGATGGTAACACACAGTGACATGATGTGAGGGGGAGAGCAGAAGTATAATAGGGGCTGATGGCTCCTGATATATGAGATACACCAGAGAGTGTGGGGAGGAGACTGGTCAGATCTCTGGGATGGTAACACACAGTGACATGATGTGAGGGGGAGAGCAGGAGTATAATAGGGGCTGATGGCTGCTGATGTATGAGATACACCAGAGAGAGTGGGGAGGAGACTGGTCAGATCTCTGGGCTGGTAACACACAGTGACATGATGTGAGGGGAGAGCAGGAGTATAATAGGGGCTGATGGCTCTTGATGTATGAGATACACCAGAGAGTGTGGAGAGGAGATTGGTCAGATCTCTGGGCTGGTAACACACAGTGAAATGATGTGAGGGGAGAGCAGGAGTATAATAGGGGCTGATGGCTCCTGATGTATGAGATACACCAGAGAAAGTGGGGAGAAGACTGGTCAGGTCTCTGGGCTGGTAACACACAGTGACATGATGTGAGCGGGAGAGCAGGAGTATAATAGGGGCTGATGGCTCCTGATGTACGAGATACACCAGAGAGTGTGGGGAGGAGACTGGTCAGATCTCTGGGCTGGTAAAACACAGTGACATGATGTGAGGGGAGAGCAGAATAATAGGGGCTGATGGCTCCTGATGTATGATATACACCAGAGAGTGTGGGGAGGAGACTGGTCAGATCTCTGGGATGGTAACACACAGTGACATGATGTGAGGGGGAGAGCAGGAGTATAATAGGGGCCGATGGCTCCTGATATATGAGATACACCAGAGAGAGTGGGGAGAAGACTGGCCAGATCTCTGGGCTGGTAACACACAGTGACATGATGTGAGGGAGGAGCAGGAGTATAATAGGTGCTGATGGCTCCTGATGTATGAGATACACCAGAGAGTGTGGGGAGGAGACTGGTCAGATCTCTGGGCTGGTAACACACAGTGACATGATGTGAGGGGAGAGCAGGAGTATAATAGGAGCTGATGGCTCCTGATGTATGAGATACACCAGAGAGTGTGGGGAGGAGACTGGTCAGATCTCTGGGCTGGTAACACACAGTGAAATGATGTGAGGGGAGAGCAGGAGTATAATAGGGGCTGATGGCTCCTGATATATGAGATACACCAGAGAGTGTGGGGAGAAGACTGGTCAGATCTCTGGGCTGGTAACACACAGTGACATGATGTGAGGGGGAGAGCAGGAGTATAATAGGGGCTGATGGCTGCTGATGTATGAGATACACCAGAGAGTGTGGGGAGGAGACTGGTCAGATCTCTGGGATGGTGACATACAGTGACATGATGTGAGGGGGAGAGCAGGAGTATAATAGGGGCTGATGGCTCCTGATGTATGAGATACACCAGAGAGTGTGGGGAGGAGACTGGTCAGATCTCTGGGCTGGTAACACACGGTGACATGATGTGAGGGGGAGAGCAGGAGTATAATAGGGGCTGATGGCTGCTGATGTATGAGATACACCAGAGAGAGTGGGGAGGAGACTGGTCAGAACTCTGGGCTGGTAACACACAGTGACATGATGTGAGGGGGAGAGCAGGAGTATAATAGGGGCTGATGGCTCCTGATGTATGAGATACACCAGAGTGTGTGGGGAGGAGACTGGTCAGGTCTCTGGGCTGGTAACACACAGTGACATGATGTGAGGGGGAGAGCAGGAGTATAATAGGGGCTGATGGCTCCTGATGTATGAGATACACCAGAGAGAGTGGGGAGGAGACTGGTCAGAACTCTGGGCTGGTAACACACAGTGACATGATGTGAGGGGGAGAGCAGGAGTATAATAGGGGCTGATGGCTCCTGATGTATGAGATACACCAGAGTGTGTGAGGAGGAGACTGGTCAGGTCTCTGGGCTGATAACACACAGTGACATGATGTGAGGGGGAGAGCAGGAGTATAATAGGGGCTGATGGCTCCTGATGTATGAGATACACCAGAGAGTGTGGGGAGGAGACTGGTCAGATCTCTGGGCTGGTAAAACAGAGTGACATGATGTGAGGGGAGAGCAGAAGTATAATAGGGGCTGATGGCTCCTGATGTATGATATACACCAGAGAGTGTGGGGAGGAGACTGGTCAGATCTCTGGGATGGTAACACACAGTGACATGATGTGAGGGGGAGAGCAGGAGTATAATAGGGGCTGATGGCTCCTGATATATGAGATACACCAGAGAGACTGGAGAGAAGACTGGTCAGATCTCTGGGCTGGTAACACACAGTGACATGATGTGAGGGGGAGAGCAGGAGTATAATAGGGGCTGATGGCTGCTGATGTATGAGATACACCAGAGAGAGTGGGGAGGAGACTGGTCAGATCTCTGGGCTGGTAACACACAGTGACATGATGTGAGGGGAGAGCAGGAGTATAATAAGGGCTGATGGCTCCTGATGTATGAGATACACCAGAGAGTGTGGAGAGGAGATTGGTCAGATCTCTGGGCTGGTAGCACACAGTGAAATGATGTGAGGGGAGAGCAGGAGTATAATAGGGGCTGATGGCTCCTGATGGATGAGATACACCAGAGAGTGTGGGGAGGAGACTGGCCAGATCTCTGGGCTGGTAACACACAGTGACATGATGTGAGGGACGAGCAGGAGTATAATAGGGGCTGATGGCTGCTGATGGATGAGATACACCAGAGAGTGTGGGGAGGAGACTGGTCAGATCTCTGGGCTGGTAAAACAGAGTGACATGATGTGAGGGGAGAGCAGAAGTATAATAGGGGCTGATGGCTCCTGATGTATGATATACACCAGAGAGTGTGGGGAGGAGACTGGTCAGATCTCTGGGATGGTAACACACAGTGACATGATGTGAGGGGGAGAGCAGGAGTATAATAGGGGCTGATGGCTCCTGATATATGAGATACACCAGAGAGACTGGAGAGAAGACTGGTCAGATCTCTGGGCTGGTAACACACAGTGACATGATGTGAGGGGGAGAGCAGGAGTATAATAGGGGCTGATGGCTGCTGATGTATGAGATACACCAGAGAGAGTGGGGAGGAGACTGGCCAGATCTCTGGGCTGGTAACACACAGTGACATGATGTGAGGGACGAGCAGGAGTATAATAGGGGCTGATGGCTGCTGATGGATGAGATACACCAGAGAGTGTGGGGAGGAGACTGGTCAGATCTCTGGGCTGGTAAAACAGAGTGACATGATGTGAGGGGAGAGCAGAAGTATAATAGGGGCTGATGGCTGCTGATGTATGAGATACACCAGAGAGTGTGGGGAGGAGACTGGTCAGATCTCTGGGCTGGTAACACACAGTGACATGATGTGAGGGGGAGAGCAGAAGTAAAATAGGGGCTGATGTCTCCTGATGTATGAGATACACCAGAGAGTGTGGGGAGGAGACTGGTCAGATCTCTGGGCTGGTAACACACAGTGACATGATGTGAGGGAGGAGCAGGAGTATAATAGGTGCTGATGGCTCCTGATGTATGAGATACACCAGAGAGTGTGGGGAGGAGACTGGTCAGATCTCTGGGCTGGTAACACACAGTGACATGATGTGAGGGGAGAGCAGGAGTATAATAGGGGCTGATGGCTCCTGATATATGAGATACACCAGAGAGTGTGGGGAGGAGACTGGTCAGATCTCTAGGATGGTAACACACAGTGACATGATGTGAGGGGGAGAGCAGGAGTATAATAGGGGCTGATGGCTCCTGATATATGAGATACACCAGAGAGAGTGGGGAGAAGACTGGTCAGATCTCTGGGCTGGTAACACACAGTGACATGATGTGAGGGGGAGAGCAGGAGTATAATAGGGGCTGATGGCTGCTGATGTATGAGATACACCAGAGAGTGTGGGGAGGAGACTGGTCAGAACTCTGGGCTGGTAACACACAGTGACATGATGTGAGGGGGAGAGCAGGAGTATAATAGGGGCTGATGGCTCCTGATGTATGAGATACACCAGAGAGTGTGGGGAGGAGACTGGTCAGATCTCTGGGCTGGTAAAACACAGTACATGATGTGAGGGGAGAGCAGAAGTATAATAGGGGCTGATGGCTCCTGATGTATGATATACACCAGAGAGTGTGGGGAGGAGACTGGTCAGATCTCTGGGATGGTAACACACAGTGACATGATGTGAGGGGGAGAGCAGGAGTATAATAGGGGCTGATGGCTCCTGATATATGAGATACACCAGAGAGTGTGGGGAGGAGACTGGTCAGATCTCTGGGATGGTAACACACAGTGACATGATGTGAGGGGGAGAGCAGGAGTATAATAGGGGCTGATGGCTCCTGATGTATGAGATACACCAGAGTGTGTGAGGAGGAGACTGGTCAGGTCTCTGGGCTGATAACACACAGTGACATGATGTGAGGGGGAGAGCAGGAGTATAATAGGGGCTGATGGCTCCTGATGTATGAGATACACCAGAGAGTGTGGGGAGGAGACTGGTCAGATCTCTGGGCTGGTAAAACAGAGTGACATGATGTGAGGGGAGAGCAGAAGTATAATAGGGGCTGATGGCTCCTGATGTATGATATACACCAGAGAGTGTGGGGAGGAGACTGGTCAGATCTCTGGGATGGTAACACACAGTGACATGATGTGAGGGGGAGAGCAGGAGTATAATAGGGGCTGATGGCTCCTGATATATGAGATACACCAGAGAGACTGGAGAGAAGACTGGTCAGATCTCTGGGCTGGTAACACACAGTGACATGATGTGAGGGGGAGAGCAGGAGTATAATAGGGGCTGATGGCTGCTGATGTATGAGATACACCAGAGAGAGTGGGGAGGAGACTGGTCAGATCTCTGGGCTGGTAACACACAGTGACATGATGTGAGGGGAGAGCAGGAGTATAATAAGGGCTGATGGCTCCTGATGTATGAGATACACCAGAGAGTGTGGAGAGGAGATTGGTCAGATCTCTGGGCTGGTAGCACACAGTGAAATGATGTGAGGGGAGAGCAGGAGTATAATAGGGGCTGATGGCTCCTGATGGATGAGATACACCAGAGAGTGTGGGGAGGAGACTGGCCAGATCTCTGGGCTGGTAACACACAGTGACATGATGTGAGGGACGAGCAGGAGTATAATAGGGGCTGATGGCTGCTGATGGATGAGATACACCAGAGAGTGTGGGGAGGAGACTGGTCAGATCTCTGGGCTGGTAAAACAGAGTGACATGATGTGAGGGGAGAGCAGAAGTATAATAGGGGCTGATGGCTCCTGATGTATGATATACACCAGAGAGTGTGGGGAGGAGACTGGTCAGATCTCTGGGATGGTAACACACAGTGACATGATGTGAGGGGGAGAGCAGGAGTATAATAGGGGCTGATGGCTCCTGATATATGAGATACACCAGAGAGACTGGAGAGAAGACTGGTCAGATCTCTGGGCTGGTAACACACAGTGACATGATGTGAGGGGGAGAGCAGGAGTATAATAGGGGCTGATGGCTGCTGATGTATGAGATACACCAGAGAGAGTGGGGAGGAGACTGGCCAGATCTCTGGGCTGGTAACACACAGTGACATGATGTGAGGGACGAGCAGGAGTATAATAGGGGCTGATGGCTGCTGATGGATGAGATACACCAGAGAGTGTGGGGAGGAGACTGGTCAGATCTCTGGGCTGGTAAAACAGAGTGACATGATGTGAGGGGAGAGCAGAAGTATAATATGGGCTGATGGCTGCTGATGTATGAGATACACCAGAGAGTGTGGGGAGGAGACTGGTCAGATCTCTGGGCTGGTAACACACAGTGACATGATGTGAGGGGGAGAGCAGAAGTAAAATAGGGGCTGATGTCTCCTGATGTATGAGATACACCAGAGAGTGTGGGGAGGAGACTGGTCAGATCTCTGGGCTGGTAACACACAGTGACATGATGTGAGGGAGGAGCAGGAGTATAATAGGTGCTGATGGCTCCTGATGTATGAGATACACCAGAGAGTGTGGGGAGGAGACTGGTCAGATCTCTGGGCTGGTAACACACAGTGACATGATGTGAGGGGAGAGCAGGAGTATAATAGGGGCTGATGGCTCCTGATATATGAGATACACCAGAGAGTGTGGGGAGGAGACTGGTCAGATCTCTAGGATGGTAACACACAGTGACATGATGTGAGGGGGAGAGCAGGAGTATAATAGGGGCTGATGGCTCCTGATATATGAGATACACCAGAGAGAGTGGGGAGAAGACTGGTCAGATCTCTGGGCTGGTAACACACAGTGACATGATGTGAGGGGGAGAGCAGGAGTATAATAGGGGCTGATGGCTGCTGATGTATGAGATACACCAGAGAGTGTGGGGAGGAGACTGGTCAGAACTCTGGGCTGGTAACACACAGTGACATGATGTGAGGGGGAGAGCAGGAGTATAATAGGGGCTGATGGCTCCTGATGTATGAGATACACCAGAGAGTGTGGGGAGGAGACTGGTCAGATCTCTGGGCTGGTAAAACACAGTACATGATGTGAGGGGAGAGCAGAAGTATAATAGGGGCTGATGGCTCCTGATGTATGATATACACCAGAGAGTGTGGGGAGGAGACTGGTCAGATCTCTGGGATGGTAACACACAGTGACATGATGTGAGGGGGAGAGCAGGAGTATAATAGGGGCTGATGGCTCCTGATATATGAGATACACCAGAGAGTGTGGGGAGGAGACTGGTCAGATCTCTGGGATGGTAACACACAGTGACATGATGTGAGGGGGAGAGCAGGAGTATAATAGGGGCTGATGGCTGCTGATGTATGAGATACACCAGAGAGAGTGGGGAGGAGACTGGTCAGATCTCTGGGCTGGTAACACACAGTGACATGATGTGAGGGGAGAGCAGGAGTATAATAGGGGCTGATGGCTCTTGATGTATGAGATACACCAGAGAGTGTGGAGAGGAGATTGGTCAGATCTCTGGGCTGGTAAAACACAGTGACATGATGTGAGGGGAGAGCAGAATAATAGGGGCTGATGGCTCCTGATGTATGATATACACCAGAGAGTGTGGGGAGGAGACTGGTCAGATCTCTGGGATGGTAACACACAGTGACATGATGTGAGGGGGAGAGCAGGAGTATAATAGGGGCTGATGGCTGCTGATGTATGAGATACACCAGAGAGAGTGGGGAGAAGACTGGTCAGGTCTCTGGGCTGGTAACACACAGTGACATGATGTGAGCGGGAGAGCAGGAGTATAATAGGGGCTGATGGCTCCTGATGTACGAGATACACCAGAGAGTGTGGGGAGGAGACTGGTCAGATCTCTGGGCTGGTAAAACACAGTGACATGATGTGAGGGGAGAGCAGAATAATAGGGGCTGATGGCTCCTGATGTATGATATACACCAGAGAGTGTGGGGAGGAGACTGGTCAGATCTCTGGGATGGTAACACACAGTGACATGATGTGAGGGGGAGAGCAGGAGTATAATAGGGGCCGATGGCTCCTGATATATGAGATACACCAGAGAGAGTGGGGAGAAGACTGGCCAGATCTCTGGGCTGGTAACACACAGTGACATGATGTGAGGGGAGAGCAGGAGTATAATAGGGGCTGATGGCTCCTGATGTATGAGATACACCAGAGAGTGTGGGGAGGAGACTGGTCAGATCTCTGGGCTGGTAACACACAGTGACATGATGTGAGGGAGGAGCAGGAGTATAATAGGTGCTGATGGCTCCTGATGTATGAGATACACCAGAGAGTGTGGGGAGGAGACTGGTCAGATCTCTGGGCTGGTAACACACAGTGACATGATGTGAGGGGGAGAGCAGGAGTATAATAGGGGCTGATGGCTGCTGATGTATGAGATACATCAGAGAGTGTGGGGAGGAGACTGGTCAGATCTCTGGGATGGTGACATACAGTGACATGATGTGAGGGGGAGAGCAGGAGTATAATAGGGGCTGATGGCTCCTGATGTATGAGATACACCAGAGAGTGTGGGGAGGAGACTGGTCAGATCTCTGGGCTGGTAACACACGGTGACATGATGTGAGGGGAGAGCAGGAGTATAATAGGGGCTGATGGCTCCTGATATATGAGATACACCAGAGAGAGTGGGGAGAAGACTGGTCAGATCTCTGGGCTGGTAACACACAGTGACATGATGTGAGGGGGAGAGCAGGAGTATAATAGGGGCTGATGGCTGCTGATGTATGAGATACATCAGAGAGTGTGGGGAGGAGACTGGTCAGATCTCTGGGATGGTGACATACAGTGACATGATGTGAGGGGGAGAGCAGGAGTATAATAGGGGCTGATGGCTCCTGATGTATGAGATACACCAGAGAGTGTGGGGAGGAGACTGGTCAGATCTCTGGGCTGGTAACACACGGTGACATGATGTGAGGGGGAGAGCAGGAGTATAATAGGGGCTGATGGCTGCTGATGTATGAGATACACCAGAGAGAGTGGGGAGGAGACTGGTCAGAACTCTGGGCTGGTAACACACAGTGACATGATGTGAGGGGGAGAGCAGGAGTATAATAGGGGCTGATGGCTCCTGATGTATGAGATACACCAGAGAGTGTGGGGAGGAGACTGGTCAGATCTCTGGGCTGGTAAAACACAGTACATGATGTGAGGGGAGAGCAGAAGTATAATAGGGGCTGATGGCTCCTGATGTATGATATACACCAGAGAGTGTGGGGAGGAGACTGGTCAGATCTCTGGGATGGTAACACACAGTGACATGATGTGAGGGGGAGAGCAGAAGTATAATAGGGGCTGATGGCTCCTGATATATGAGATACACCAGAGAGTGTGGGGAGGAGACTGGTCAGATCTCTGGGATGGTAACACACAGTGACATGATGTGAGGGGGAGAGCAGGAGTATAATAGGGGCTGATGGCTGCTGATGTATGAGATACACCAGAGAGAGTGGGGAGGAGACTGGTCAGATCTCTGGGCTGGTAACACACAGTGACATGATGTGAGGGGAGAGCAGGAGTATAATAGGGGCTGATGGCTCTTGATGTATGAGATACACCAGAGAGTGTGGAGAGGAGATTGGTCAGATCTCTGGGCTGGTAACACACAGTGAAATGATGTGAGGGGAGAGCAGGAGTATAATAGGGGCTGATGGCTCCTGATGTATGAGATACACCAGAGAGAGTGGGGAGAAGGCTGGTCAGGTCTCTGGGCTGGTAACACACAGTGACATGATGTGAGCGGGAGAGCAGGAGTATAATAGGGGCTGATGGCTCCTGATGTACGAGATACACCAGAGAGTGTGGGGAGGAGACTGGTCAGATCTCTGGGCTGGTAAAACACAGTGACATGATGTGAGGGGAGAGCAGAATAATAGGGGCTGATGGCTCCTGATGTATGATATACACCAGAGAGTGTGGGGAGGAGACTGGTCAGATCTCTGGGATGGTAACACACAGTGACATGATGTGAGGGGGAGAGCAGGAGTATAATAGGGGCCGATGGCTCCTGATATATGAGATACACCAGAGAGAGTGGGGAGAAGACTGGCCAGATCTCTGGGCTGGTAACACACAGTGACATGATGTGAGGGAGGAGCAGGAGTATAATAGGTGCTGATGGCTCCTGATGTATGAGATACACCAGAGAGTGTGGGGAGGAGACTGGTCAGATCTCTGGGCTGGTAACACACAGTGACATGATGTGAGGGGAGAGCAGGAGTATAATAGGAGCTGATGGCTCCTGATGTATGAGATACACCAGAGAGTGTGGGGAGGAGACTGGTCAGATCTCTGGGCTGGTAACACACAGTGAAATGATGTGAGGGGAGAGCAGGAGTATAATAGGGGCTGATGGCTCCTGATATATGAGATACACCAGAGAGTGTGGGGAGAAGACTGGTCAGATCTCTGGGCTGGTAACACACAGTGACATGATGTGAGGGGGAGAGCAGGAGTATAATAGGGGCTGATGGCTGCTGATGTATGAGATACACCAGAGAGTGTGGGGAGGAGACTGGTCAGATCTCTGGGATGGTGACATACAGTGACATGATGTGAGGGGGAGAGCAGGAGTATAATAGGGGCTGATGGCTCCTGATGTATGAGATACACCAGAGAGTGTGGGGAGGAGACTGGTCAGATCTCTGGGCTGGTAACACACGGTGACATGATGTGAGGGGGAGAGCAGGAGTATAATAGGGGCTGATGGCTGCTGATGTATGAGATACACCAGAGAGAGTGGGGAGGAGACTGGTCAGAACTCTGGGCTGGTAACACACAGTGACATGATGTGAGGGGGAGAGCAGGAGTATAATAGGGGCTGATGGCTCCTGATGTATGAGATACACCAGAGTGTGTGGGGAGGAGACTGGTCAGGTCTCTGGGCTGGTAACACACAGTGACATGATGTGAGGGGGAGAGCAGGAGTATAATAGGGGCTGATGGCTCCTGATGTATGAGATACACCAGAGAGAGTGGGGAGGAGACTGGTCAGAACTCTGGGCTGGTAACACACAGTGACATGATGTGAGGGGGAGAGCAGGAGTATAATAGGGGCTGATGGCTCCTGATGTATGAGATACACCAGAGTGTGTGAGGAGGAGACTGGTCAGGTCTCTGGGCTGGTAACACACAGTGACATGATGTGAGGGGGAGAGCAGGAGTATAATAGGGGCTGATGGCTCCTGATGTATGAGATACACCAGAGAGTGTGGGGAGGAGACTGGTCAGATCTCTGGGCTGGTAAAACAGAGTGACATGATGTGAGGGGAGAGCAGAAGTATAATAGGGGCTGATGGCTCCTGATGTATGATATACACCAGAGAGTGTGGGGAGGAGACTGGTCAGATCTCTGGGATGGTAACACACAGTGACATGATGTGAGGGGGAGAGCAGAAGTATAATAGGGGCTGATGGCTCCTGATATATGAGATACACCAGAGAGACTGGAGAGAAGACTGGTCAGATCTCTGGGCTGGTAACACACAGTGACATGATGTGAGGGGGAGAGCAGGAGTATAATAGGGGCTGATGGCTGCTGATGTATGAGATACACCAGAGAGAGTGGGGAGGAGACTGGTCAGATCTCTGGGCTGGTAACACACAGTGACATGATGTGAGGGGAGAGCAGGAGTATAATAAGGGCTGATGGCTCCTGATGTATGAGATACACCAGAGAGTGTGGAGAGGAGATTGGTCAGATCTCTGGGCTGGTAGCACACAGTGAAATGATGTGAGGGGAGAGCAGGAGTATAATAGGGGCTGATGGCTCCTGATGGATGAGATACACCAGAGAGTGTGGGGAGGAGACTGGCCAGATCTCTGGGCTGGTAACACACAGTGACATGATGTGAGGGACGAGCAGGAGTATAATAGGGGCTGATGGCTGCTGATGGATGAGATACACCAGAGAGTGTGGGGAGGAGACTGGTCAGATCTCTGGGCTGGTAAAACAGAGTGACATGATGTGAGGGGAGAGCAGAAGTATAATAGGGGCTGATGGCTCCTGATGTATGATATACACCAGAGAGTGTGGGGAGGAGACTGGTCAGATCTCTGGGATGGTAACACACAGTGACATGATGTGAGGGGGAGAGCAGGAGTATAATAGGGGCTGATGGCTCCTGATATATGAGATACACCAGAGAGACTGGAGAGAAGACTGGTCAGATCTCTGGGCTGGTAACACACAGTGACATGATGTGAGGGGGAGAGCAGGAGTATAATAGGGGCTGATGGCTGCTGATGTATGAGATACACCAGAGAGAGTGGGGAGGAGACTGGCCAGATCTCTGGGCTGGTAACACACAGTGACATGATGTGAGGGACGAGCAGGAGTATAATAGGGGCTGATGGCTGCTGATGGATGAGATACACCAGAGAGTGTGGGGAGGAGACTGGTCAGATCTCTGGGCTGGTAAAACAGAGTGACATGATGTGAGGGGAGAGCAGAAGTATAATAGGGGCTGATGGCTGCTGATGTATGAGATACACCAGAGAGTGTGGGGAGGAGACTGGTCAGATCTCTGGGCTGGTAACACACAGTGACATGATGTGAGGGGGAGAGCAGGAGTATAATAGGGGCAGATGTCTCCTGATGTATGAGATACACCAGAGAGTGTGGGGAGGAGACTGGTCAGATCTCTGGGCTGGTAACACACAGTGACATGATGTGAGGGGGAGAGCAGGAGTATAATAAGGGCTGATGGCTCCTGATGTATGAGATACACCAGAGAGTGTGGGGAGGAGACTGGTCAGATCTCTGGGCTGGTAACACACAGTGACATGATGTGAGGGGGAGAGCAGAAGTATAATAGGGGCTGATGTCTCCTGATGTACGAGATACACCAGAGAGTGTGGGGAGGAGACTGGTCAGATCTCTGGGCTGGTAAAACACAGTGACATGATGTGAGGGGAGAGCAGAATAATAGGGGCTGATGGCTCCTGATGTATGATATACACCAGAGAGTGTGGGGAGGAGACTGGTCAGATCTCTGGGATGGTAACACACAGTGACATGATGTGAGGGGGAGAGCAGGAGTATAATAGGGGCCGATGGCTCCTGATATATGAGATACACCAGAGAGAGTGGGGAGAAGACTGGCCAGATCTCTGGGCTGGTAACACACAGTGACATGATGTGAGGGAGGAGCAGGAGTATAATAGGTGCTGATGGCTCCTGATGTATGAGATACACCAGAGAGTGTGGGGAGGAGACTGGTCAGATCTCTGGGCTGGTAACACACAGTGACATGATGTGAGGGGAGAGCAGGAGTATAATAGGAGCTGATGGCTCCTGATGTATGAGATACACCAGAGAGTGTGGGGAGGAGACTGGTCAGATCTCTGGGCTGGTAACACACAGTGAAATGATGTGAGGGGAGAGCAGGAGTATAATAGGGGCTGATGGCTCCTGATATATGAGATACACCAGAGAGTGTGGGGAGAAGACTGGTCAGATCTCTGGGCTGGTAACACACAGTGACATGATGTGAGGGGGAGAGCAGGAGTATAATAGGGGCTGATGGCTGCTGATGTATGAGATACACCAGAGAGTGTGGGGAGGAGACTGGTCAGATCTCTGGGATGGTGACATACAGTGACATGATGTGAGGGGGAGAGCAGGAGTATAATAGGGGCTGATGGCTCCTGATGTATGAGATACACCAGAGAGTGTGGGGAGGAGATTGGTCAGATCTCTGGGCTGGTAACACACGGTGACATGATGTGAGGGGGAGAGCAGGAGTATAATAGGGGCTGATGGCTGCTGATGTATGAGATACACCAGAGAGAGTGGGGAGGAGACTGGTCAGAACTCTGGGCTGGTAACACACAGTGACATGATGTGAGGGGGAGAGCAGGAGTATAATAGGGGCTGATGGCTCCTGATGTATGAGATACACCAGAGTGTGTGGGGAGGAGACTGGTCAGGTCTCTGGGCTGGTAACACACAGTGACATGATGTGAGGGGGAGAGCAGGAGTATAATAGGGGCTGATGGCTCCTGATGTATGAGATACACCAGAGAGAGTGGGGAGGAGACTGGTCAGAACTCTGGGCTGGTAACACACAGTGACATGATGTGAGGGGGAGAGCAGGAGTATAATAGGGGCTGATGGCTCCTGATGTATGAGATACACCAGAGTGTGTGAGGAGGAGACTGGTCAGGTCTCTGGGCTGGTAACACACAGTGACATGATGTGAGGGGGAGAGCAGGAGTATAATAGGGGCTGATGGCTCCTGATGTATGAGATACACCAGAGAGTGTGGGGAGGAGACTGGTCAGATCTCTGGGCTGGTAAAACAGAGTGACATGATGTGAGGGGAGAGCAGAAGTATAATAGGGGCTGATGGCTCCTGATGTATGATATACACCAGAGAGTGTGGGGAGGAGACTGGTCAGATCTCTGGGATGGTAACACACAGTGACATGATGTGAGGGGGAGAGCAGAAGTATAATAGGGGCTGATGGCTCCTGATATATGAGATACACCAGAGAGACTGGAGAGAAGACTGGTCAGATCTCTGGGCTGGTAACACACAGTGACATGATGTGAGGGGGAGAGCAGGAGTATAATAGGGGCTGATGGCTGCTGATGTATGAGATACACCAGAGAGAGTGGGGAGGAGACTGGTCAGATCTCTGGGCTGGTAACACACAGTGACATGATGTGAGGGGAGAGCAGGAGTATAATAAGGGCTGATGGCTCCTGATGTATGAGATACACCAGAGAGTGTGGAGAGGAGATTGGTCAGATCTCTGGGCTGGTAGCACACAGTGAAATGATGTGAGGGGAGAGCAGGAGTATAATAGGGGCTGATGGCTCCTGATGGATGAGATACACCAGAGTGTGTGGGGAGGAGACTGGCCAGATCTCTGGGCTGGTAACACACAGTGACATGATGTGAGGGACGAGCAGGAGTATAATAGGGGCTGATGGCTGCTGATGGATGAGATACACCAGAGAGTGTGGGGAGGAGACTGGTCAGATCTCTGGGCTGGTAAAACAGAGTGACATGATGTGAGGGGAGAGCAGAAGTATAATAGGGGCTGATGGCTCCTGATGTATGATATACACCAGAGAGTGTGGGGAGGAGACTGGTCAGATCTCTGGGATGGTAACACACAGTGACATGATGTGAGGGGGAGAGCAGGAGTATAATAGGGGCTGATGGCTCCTGATATATGAGATACACCAGAGAGACTGGAGAGAAGACTGGTCAGATCTCTGGGCTGGTAACACACAGTGACATGATGTGAGGGGGAGAGCAGGAGTATAATAGGGGCTGATGGCTGCTGATGTATGAGATACACCAGAGAGAGTGGGGAGGAGACTGGCCAGATCTCTGGGCTGGTAACACACAGTGACATGATGTGAGGGACGAGCAGGAGTATAATAGGGGCTAATGGCTGCTGATGGATGAGATACACCAGAGAGTGTGGGGAGGAGACTGGTCAGATCTCTGGGCTGGTAAAACAGAGTGACATGATGTGAGGGGAGAGCAGAAGTATAATAGGGGCTGATGGCTGCTGATGTATGAGATACACCAGAGAGTGTGGGGAGGAGACTGGTCAGATCTCTGGGCTGGTAACACACAGTGACATGATGTGAGGGGGAGAGCAGGAGTATAATAGGGGCTGATGTCTCCTGATGTATGAGATACACGAGAGAGTGTGGGGAGGAGACTGGTCAGATCTCTGGGCTGGTAACACACAGTGACATGATGTGAGGGGGAGAGCAGGAGTATAATAAGGGCTGATGGCTCCTGATGTATGAGATACACCAGAGAGTGTGGGGAGGAGACTGGTCAGATCTCTGGGCTGGTAACACACAGTGACATGATGTGAGGGGGAGAGCAGAAGTATAATAGGGGCTGATGTCTCCTGATGTATGAGATACACCAGAGAGTGTGGGGAGGAGACTGGTCAGATCTCTGGGCTGGTAACACACAGTGACATGATGTGAGGGAGGAGCAGGAGTATAATAGGTGCTGATGGCTCCTGATGTATGAGATACACCAGAGAGTGTGGGGAGGAGACTGGTCAGATCTCTGGGCTGGTAACACACAGTGACATGATGTGAGGGGAGAGCAGGAGTATAATAGGGGCTGATGGCTCCTGATATATGAGATACACCAGAGAGTGTGGGGAGGAGACTGGTCAGATCTCTAGGATGGTAACACACAGTGACATGATGTGAGGGGGAGAGCAGGAGTATAATAGGGGCTGATGGCTCCTGATATATGAGATACACCAGAGAGAGTGGGGAGAAGACTGGTCAGATCTCTGGGCTGGTAACACACAGTGACATGATGTGAGGGGGAGAGCAGGAGTATAATAGGGGCTGATGGCTGCTGATGTATGAGATACACCAGAGAGTGTGGGGAGGAGACTGGTCAGATCTCTGGGATGGTGACATACAGTGACATGATGTGAGGGGGAGAGCAGGAGTATAATAGGGGCTGATGGCTCCTGATGTATGAGATACACCAGAGAGTGTGGGGAGGAGACTGGTCAGATCTCTGGGCTGGTAACACACGGTGACATGATGTGAGGGGGAGAGCAGGAGTATAATAGGGGCTGATGGCTGCTGATGTATGAGATACACCAGAGAGAGTGGGGAGGAGACTGGTCAGAACTCTGGGCTGGTAACACACAGTGACATGATGTGAGGGGGAGAGCAGGAGTATAATAGGGGCTGATGGCTTCTGATGTATGAGATACACCAGAGAGTGTGGGGAGGAGACTGGTCAGATCTCTGGGCTGGTAAAACACAGTACATGATGTGAGGGGAGAGCAGAAGTATAATAGGGGCTAATGGCTCCTGATGTATGATATACACCAGAGAGTGTGGGGAGGAGACTGGTCAGATCTCTGGGATGGTAACACACAGTGACATGATGTGAGGGGGAGAGCAGGAGTATAATAGGGGCTGATGGCTCCTGATATATGAGATACACCAGAGAGTGTGGGGAGGAGACTGGTCAGATCTCTGGGATGGTAACACACAGTGACATGATGTGAGGGGGAGAGCAGGAGTATAATAGGGGCTGATGGCTGCTGATGTATGAGATACACCAGAGAGAGTGGGGAGGAGACTGGTCAGATCTCTGGGCTGGTAACACACAGTGACATGATGTGACGGGAGAGCAGGAGTATAATAGGGGCTGATGGCTCTTGATGTATGAGATACACCAGAGAGTGTGGAGAGGAGATTGGTCAGATCTCTGGGCTGGTAACACACAGTGAAATGATGTGAGGGGAGAGCAGGAGTATAATAGGGGCTGATGGCTCCTGATGTATGAGATACACCAGAGAGAGTGGGGAGAAGACTGGTCAGGTCTCTGGGCTGGTAACACACAGTGACATGATGTGAGCGGGAGAGCAGGAGTATAATAGGGGCTGATGGCTCCTGATGTACGAGATACACCAGAGAGTGTGGGGAGGAGACTGGTCAGATCTCTGGGCTGGTAAAACACAGTGACATGATGTGAGGGGAGAGCAGAATAATAGGGGCTGATGGCTCCTGATGTATGATATACACCAGAGAGTGTGGGGAGGAGACTGGTCAGATCTCTGGGATGGTAACACACAGTGACATGATGTGAGGGGGAGAGCAGGAGTATAATAGGGGCCGATGGCTCCTGATATATGAGATACACCAGAGAGAGTGGGGAGAAGACTGGCCAGATCTCTGGGCTGGTAACACACAGTGACATGATGTGAGGGAGGAGCAGGGGTATAATAGGTGCTGATGGCTCCTGATGTATGAGATACACCAGAGAGTGTGGGGAGGAGACTGGTCAGATCTCTGGGCTGGTAACACACAGTGACATGATGTGAGGGGAGAGCAGGAGTATAATAGGAGCTGATGGCTCCTGATGTATGAGATACACCAGAGAGTGTGGGGAGGAGACTGGTCAGATCTCTGGGCTGGTAACACACAGTGACATGATGTGAGGGGAGAGCAGGAGTATAATAGGGGCTGATGGCTTCTGATGGATGAGATACACCAGAGTGTGTGAGGAGGAGACTGGTCAGGTCTCTGGGCTGGTAACACACAGTGACATGATGTGAGGGGGAGAGCAGGAGTATAATAGGGGCTGATGGCTCCTGATGTATGAGATACACCAGAGAGTGTGGGGAGGAGACTGGTCAGATCTCTAGGATGGTGACATACAGTGACATGATGTGAGGGGGAGAGCAGGAGTATAATAGGGGCTGATGGCTCCTGATGTATGAGATACACCAGAGAGTGTGGGGAGGAGACTGGTCAGATCTCTGGGCTGGTAAAACAGAGTGACATGATGTGAGGGGAGAGCAGAAGTATAATAGGGGCTGATGGCTCCTGATGTATGATATACACCAGAGAGTATGGGGAGGAGACTGGTCAGATCTCTGGGATGGTAACACACAGTGACATGATGTGAGGGGGAGAGCAGGAGTATAATAGGGGCTGATGGCTCCTGATATATGAGATACACCAGAGAGACTGGAGAGAAGACTGGTCAGATCTCTGGGCTGGTAACACACAGTGACATGATGTGAGGGGGAGAGCAGGAGTATAATAGGGGCTGATGGCTGCTGATGTATGAGATACACCAGAGTGTGTGGGGAGGAGACTGGTCAGATCTCTGGGCTGGTAACACACAGTGACATGATGTGAGGGGAGAGCAGGAGTATAATAAGGGCTGATGGCTCCTGATGTATGAGATACACCAGAGAGTGTGGAGAGGAGATTGGTCAGATCTCTGGGCTGGTAGCACACAGTGAAATGATGTGAGGGGAGAGCAGGAGTATAATAGGGGCTGATGGCTCCTGATGGATGAGATACACCAGAGAGAGTGTGGGGAGGAGACTGGCCAGATCTCTGGGCTGGTAACACACAGTGACATGATGTGAGGGACGAGCAGGAGTATAATAGGGGCTGATGGCTGCTGATGGATGAGATACACCAGAGAGTGTGGGGAGGAGACTGGTCAGATCTCTGGGCTGGTAAAACAGAGTGACATGATGTGAGGGGAGAGCAGAAGTATAATAGGGGCTGATGGCTCCTGATGTATGATATACACCAGAGAGTGTGGGGAGGAGACTGGTCAGATCTCTGGGATGGTAACACACAGTGACATGATGTGAGGGGGAGAGCAGGAGTATAATAGGGGCTGATGGCTCCTGATATATGAGATACACCAGAGAGACTGGAGAGAAGACTGGTCAGATCTCTGGGCTGGTAACACACAGTGACATGATGTGAGGGGGAGAGCAGGAGTATAATAGGGGCTGATGGCTGCTGATGTATGAGATACACCAGAGAGAGTGGGGAGGAGACTGGTCAGATCTCTGGGCTGGTAACACACAGTGACATGATGTGAGGGGAGAGCAGGAGTATAATAAGGGCTGATGGCTCCTGATGTATGAGATACACCAGAGAGTGTGGAGAGGAGATTGGTCAGATCTCTGGGCTGGTAGCACACAGTGAAATGATGTGAGGGGAGAGCAGGAGTATAATAGGGGCTGATGGCTCCTGATGGATGAGATACACCAGAGAGTGTGGGGAGGAGACTGGCCAGATCTCTGGGCTGGTAACACACAGTGACATGATGTGAGGGACGAGCAGGAGTATAATAGGGGCTGATGGCTGCTGATGGATGAGATACACCAGAGAGTGTGGGGAGGAGACTGGTCAGATCTCTGGGCTGGTAAAACAGAGTGACATGATGTGAGGGGAGAGCAGAAGTATAATAGGGGCTGATGGCTGCTGATGTATGAGATACACCAGAGAGTGTGGGGAGGAGACTGGTCAGATCTCTGGGCTGGTAACACACAGTGACATGATGTGAGGGGGAGAGCAGGAGTATAATAGGGGCTGATGGCTCCTGATGGATGAGATACACCAGAGAGTGTGGGGAGGAGACTGGCCAGATCTCTGGGCTGGTAACACACAGTGACATGATGTGAGGGACGAGCAGGAGTATAATAGGGGCTGATGGCTGCTGATGGATGAGATACACCAGAGAGTGTGGGGAGGAGACTGGTCAGATCTCTGGGCTGGTAAAACAGAGTGACATGATGTGAGGGGAGGCAGGAGTATAATAGGGGCTGATGGCTCCTGATGTATGAGATACACCAGAGTGTGTGGGGAGGAGACTGGTCAGATCTCTGGGCTGGTAACACACAGTGACATGATGTGAGGGAGGAGCAGGAGTATAATAGGTGCTGATGGCTCCTGATGTATGAGATACACCAGAGAGAGTGGGGAGAAGACTGGTCAGATCTCTGGGCTGGTAACACACAGTGACATGATGTGAGGGGGAGAGCAGGAGTATAATAGGGGCTGATGTCTCCTGATGAATGAGATACACCAGAGAGTGTGGGGAGGAGACTGGTCAGAACTCTGGGCTGGTAACACACAGTGACATAATTTGAGGAGGAGAGCAGGAGTATAATAGGGGCTGATGGCTGCTGATGTATGAGATACACCAGAGAGAGTGGGGAGGAGACTGGTCGGAACTCTGGGCTGGTAACACACAGTGACATGATGTGAGGGGGAGAGCAGGAGTATAATAGGGGCTGATGGCTCCTGATGTATGAGATACACCAGAGTGTGTGGGGAGGAGACTGGTCAGGTCTCTGGGCTGGTAACACACAGTGACATGATGTGAGGGGGAGAGCAGGAGTATAATAGGGGCTGATGGCTCCTGATGTATGAGATACACCAGAGAGTGTGAGGAGGAGACTGGTCAGATCTCTGGGCTGGTAACACACAGTGACATGATGTGAATGGAGAGCAGAAGTATAATAGGGGCTGATGGCTCCTGATGTATGATATACACCAGAGAGTGTGGGGAGGAGACTGGTCAGATCTCTGGGATGGTAACACACAGTGACATGATGTGAGGGGGAGAGCAGGAGTATAATAGGGGCTGATGGCTCCTCATATATGAGATACACCAGAGAGAGTGGGGAGAAGACTGGTCAGATCTCTGGGCTGGTAACACACAGTGACATAATGTGAGAGGGAGAGCAGGAGTATAATAGGGGCTGATGGCTGCTGATATATGAGATACACCAGAGAGTGTGGGGAGGAGACTGGTCAGATCTCAGGGCTGGTAACACACAGTGACATGATGTGAGGGGGAGAGCAGGAGTATAATAGGGGCTGATGGCTCATGATGTATGAGATACACCAGAGAGTGTGGGGAGGAGACTGGTCAGATCTCAGGGCTGGTAACACACAGTGACATGATGTGAGGGGAGAGCAGAAGTATAATAGGGGCTGATGGCTCCTGATGTATGATATACACCAGAGAGTGTGGGGAGGAGACTGGTCAGATCTCTGGGATGGTAACACACAGTGACATGATGTGAGGGGGAGAGCAGGAGTATAATAGGGGCTGATGGCTGCTGATGTATGAGATACACCAGAGAGAGTGGGGAGGAGACTGGTCAGATCTCTGGGCTGGTAACACACAGTGACATGATGTGAGGGGAGAGCAGGAGTATAATAGGGGCTGATGTCTCCTGATGTATAAGATACACCAGAGAGTGTGGGGAGGAGACTGGTCAGATCTCTGGGCTGGTAACACACAGTGACATGATGTGAGGGGGGGAGCAGGAGTATAATAGGGGCTGATGGCTCCTGATGTATGAGATACACCAGAGAGTGTGGGGAGGAGACTGGTCAGATCTCTGGGCTGGTAACACACAGTGACATGATGTGAGGGAGGAGCAGGAGTATAATAGGTGCTGATGGCTCCTGATGTATGAGATACACCAGAGAGTGTGGGGAGGAGACTGGTCAGATCTCTGGGCTGGTAACATACAGTGACATGATGTGAGGGGGAGAGCAGGAGTATAATAGGGGCTGATGGCTCCTGATGTATGAGATACACCAGAGAGTGTGGGGAGGAGACTGGTCAGATCTCTGGGCTGGTAACACACAGTGACATGATGTGAGGGGGAGAGCAGGAGTATAATAAGGGCTGATGGCTCCTGATGTATGAGATACACCAGAGAGAGTGGGGAGGAGACTGGTCAGATCTCTGGGCTGGTAACACACAGTGACATGATGTGAGGGGGAGAGCAGGAGTATAATAGGGGCAGATGGCTCCTGATGTATGATATACACCAGAGAGTGTGGGGAGGAGACTGGTCAGATCTCTGGGCTGGCAATACACAGTGACATGATGTGAGGGGGAGAGCAGGAGTATAATAGGGGCTGATGGCTCCTGATATATGAGATACACCAGAGAGAGTGGGGAGAAGACTGGTCAGATCTCTGGGCTGGTAACACACAGTGACATGATGTGAGGGGGAGAGCAGGAGTATAATAGGGGCTGATGGCTGCTGATGTATGAGATACATCAGAGAGTGTGGGGAGGAGACTGGTCAGATCTCTGGGATGGTGACATACAGTGACATGATGTGAGGGGGAGAGCAGGAGTATAATAGGGGCTGATGGCTCCTGATGTATGAGATACACCAGAGAGTGTGGGGAGGAGACTGGTCAGATCTCTGGGCTGGTAACACACAGTGACATGATGTGAGGGGAGAGCAGGAGTATAATAGGGGCTGATGGCTCCTGATGTATGAGATACACCAGAGAGTGTGGGGAGGAGACTGGTCAGATCTCTGGGCTGGTAACACACAGTGACATGATGTGAGGGAGGAGCAGGAGTATAATAGGTGCTGATGGCTCCTGATGTATGAGATACACCAGAGAGTGTGGGGAGGAGACTGGTCAGATCTCTGGGCTGGTAACACACAGTGACATGATGTGAGGGGAGAGCAGGAGTATAATAGGGGCTGATGGCTCCTGATATATGAGATACACCAGAGAGTGTGGGGAGGAGACTGGTCAGATCTCTAGGATGGTAACACACAGTGACATGATGTGAGGGGGAGAGCAGGAGTATAATAGGGGCTGATGGCTCCTGATATATGAGATACACCAGAGAGAGTGGGGAGAAGACTGGTCAGATCTCTGGGCTGGTAACACACAGTGACATGATGTGAGGGGGAGAGCAGGAGTATAATAGGGGCTGATGGCTGCTGATGTATGAGATACATCAGAGAGTGTGGGGAGGAGACTGGTCAGATCTCTGGGATGGTGACATACAGTGACATGATGTGAGGGGGAGAGCAGGAGTATAATAGGGGCTGATGGCTCCTGATGTATGAGATACACCAGAGAGTGTGGGGAGGAGACTGGTCAGATCTCTGGGCTGGTAACACACGGTGACATGATGTGAGGGGGAGAGCAGGAGTATAATAGGGGCTGATGGCTGCTGATGTATGAGATACACCAGAGAGAGTGGGGAGGAGACTGGTCAGAACTCTGGGCTGGTAACACACAGTGACATGATGTGAGGGGGAGAGCAGGAGTATAATAGGGGCTGATGGCTCCTGATGTATGAGATACACCAGAGAGTGTGGGGAGGAGACTGGTCAGATCTCTGGGCTGGTAAAACACAGTACATGATGTGAGGGGAGAGCAGAAGTATAATAGGGGCTGATGGCTCCTGATGTATGATATACACCAGAGAGTGTGGGGAGGAGACTGGTCAGATCTCTGGGATGGTAACACACAGTGACATGATGTGAGGGGGAGAGCAGAAGTATAATAGGGGCTGATGGCTCCTGATATATGAGATACACCAGAGAGTGTGGGGAGGAGACTGGTCAGATCTCTGGGATGGTAACACACAGTGACATGATGTGAGGGGGAGAGCAGGAGTATAATAGGGGCTGATGGCTGCTGATGTATGAGATACACCAGAGAGAGTGGGGAGGAGACTGGTCAGATCTCTGGGCTGGTAACACACAGTGACATGATGTGAGGGGAGAGCAGGAGTATAATAGGGGCTGATGGCTCTTGATGTATGAGATACACCAGAGAGTGTGGAGAGGAGATTGGTCAGATCTCTGGGCTGGTAACACACAGTGAAATGATGTGAGGGGAGAGCAGGAGTATAATAGGGGCTGATGGCTCCTGATGTATGAGATACACCAGAGAAAGTGGGGAGAAGACTGGTCAGGTCTCTGGGCTGGTAACACACAGTGACATGATGTGAGCGGGAGAGCAGGAGTATAATAGGGGCTGATGGCTCCTGATGTACGAGATACACCAGAGAGTGTGGGGAGGAGACTGGTCAGATCTCTGGGCTGGTAAAACACAGTGACATGATGTGAGGGGAGAGCAGAATAATAGGGGCTGATGGCTCCTGATGTATGATATACACCAGAGAGTGTGGGGAGGAGACTGGTCAGATCTCTGGGATGGTAACACACAGTGACATGATGTGAGGGGGAGAGCAGGAGTATAATAGGGGCCGATGGCTCCTGATATATGAGATACACCAGAGAGAGTGGGGAGAAGACTGGCCAGATCTCTGGGCTGGTAACACACAGTGACATGATGTGAGGGAGGAGCAGGAGTATAATAGGTGCTGATGGCTCCTGATGTATGAGATACACCAGAGAGTGTGGGGAGGAGACTGGTCAGATCTCTGGGCTGGTAACACACAGTGACATGATGTGAGGGGAGAGCAGGAGTATAATAGGAGCTGATGGCTCCTGATGTATGAGATACACCAGAGAGTGTGGGGAGGAGACTGGTCAGATCTCTGGGCTGGTAACACACAGTGAAATGATGTGAGGGGAGAGCAGGAGTATAATAGGGGCTGATGGCTCCTGATATATGAGATACACCAGAGAGTGTGGGGAGAAGACTGGTCAGATCTCTGGGCTGGTAACACACAGTGACATGATGTGAGGGGGAGAGCAGGAGTATAATAGGGGCTGATGGCTGCTGATGTATGAGATACACCAGAGAGTGTGGGGAGGAGACTGGTCAGATCTCTGGGATGGTGACATACAGTGACATGATGTGAGGGGGAGAGCAGGAGTATAATAGGGGCTGATGGCTCCTGATGTATGAGATACACCAGAGAGTGTGGGGAGGAGACTGGTCAGATCTCTGGGCTGGTAACACACGGTGACATGATGTGAGGGGGAGAGCAGGAGTATAATAGGGGCTGATGGCTGCTGATGTATGAGATACACCAGAGAGAGTGGGGAGGAGACTGGTCAGAACTCTGGGCTGGTAACACACAGTGACATGATGTGAGGGGGAGAGCAGGAGTATAATAGGGGCTGATGGCTCCTGATGTATGAGATACACCAGAGTGTGTGGGGAGGAGACTGGTCAGGTCTCTGGGCTGGTAACACACAGTGACATGATGTGAGGGGGAGAGCAGGAGTATAATAGGGGCTGATGGCTCCTGATGTATGAGATACACCAGAGAGAGTGGGGAGGAGACTGGTCAGAACTCTGGGCTGGTAACACACAGTGACATGATGTGAGGGGGAGAGCAGGAGTATAATAGGGGCTGATGGCTCCTGATGTATGAGATACACCAGAGTGTGTGAGGAGGAGACTGGTCAGGTCTCTGGGCTGATAACACACAGTGACATGATGTGAGGGGGAGAGCAGGAGTATAATAGGGGCTGATGGCTCCTGATGTATGAGATACACCAGAGAGTGTGGGGAGGAGACTGGTCAGATCTCTGGGCTGGTAAAACAGAGTGACATGATGTGAGGGGAGAGCAGAAGTATAATAGGGGCTGATGGCTCCTGATGTATGATATACACCAGAGAGTGTGGGGAGGAGACTGGTCAGATCTCTGGGATGGTAACACACAGTGACATGATGTGAGGGGGAGAGCAGGAGTATAATAGGGGCTGATGGCTCCTGATATATGAGATACACCAGAGAGACTGGAGAGAAGACTGGTCAGATCTCTGGGCTGGTAACACACAGTGACATGATGTGAGGGGGAGAGCAGGAGTATAATAGGGGCTGATGGCTGCTGATGTATGAGATACACCAGAGAGAGTGGGGAGGAGACTGGTCAGATCTCTGGGCTGGTAACACACAGTGACATGATGTGAGGGGAGAGCAGGAGTATAATAAGGGCTGATGGCTCCTGATGTATGAGATACACCAGAGAGTGTGGAGAGGAGATTGGTCAGATCTCTGGGCTGGTAGCACACAGTGAAATGATGTGAGGGGAGAGCAGGAGTATAATAGGGGCTGATGGCTCCTGATGGATGAGATACACCAGAGAGTGTGGGGAGGAGACTGGCCAGATCTCTGGGCTGGTAACACACAGTGACATGATGTGAGGGACGAGCAGGAGTATAATAGGGGCTGATGGCTGCTGATGGATGAGATACACCAGAGAGTGTGGGGAGGAGACTGGTCAGATCTCTGGGCTGGTAAAACAGAGTGACATGATGTGAGGGGAGAGCAGAAGTATAATAGGGGCTGATGGCTCCTGATGTATGATATACACCAGAGAGTGTGGGGAGGAGACTGGTCAGATCTCTGGGATGGTAACACACAGTGACATGATGTGAGGGGGAGAGCAGGAGTATAATAGGGGCTGATGGCTCCTGATATATGAGATACACCAGAGAGACTGGAGAGAAGACTGGTCAGATCTCTGGGCTGGTAACACACAGTGACATGATGTGAGGGGGAGAGCAGGAGTATAATAGGGGCTGATGGCTGCTGATGTATGAGATACACCAGAGAGAGTGGGGAGGAGACTGGCCAGATCTCTGGGCTGGTAACACACAGTGACATGATGTGAGGGACGAGCAGGAGTATAATAGGGGCTGATGGCTGCTGATGGATGAGATACACCAGAGAGTGTGGGGAGGAGACTGGTCAGATCTCTGGGCTGGTAAAACAGAGTGACATGATGTGAGGGGAGAGCAGAAGTATAATAGGGGCTGATGGCTGCTGATGTATGAGATACACCAGAGAGTGTGGGGAGGAGACTGGTCAGATCTCTGGGCTGGTAACACACAGTGACATGATGTGAGGGGGAGAGCAGAAGTAAAATAGGGGCTGATGTCTCCTGATGTATGAGATACACCAGAGAGTGTGGGGAGGAGACTGGTCAGATCTCTGGGCTGGTAACACACAGTGACATGATGTGAGGGAGGAGCAGGAGTATAATAGGTGCTGATGGCTCCTGATGTATGAGATACACCAGAGAGTGTGGGGAGGAGACTGGTCAGATCTCTGGGCTGGTAACACACAGTGACATGATGTGAGGGGAGAGCAGGAGTATAATAGGGGCTGATGGCTCCTGATATATGAGATACACCAGAGAGTGTGGGGAGGAGACTGGTCAGATCTCTAGGATGGTAACACACAGTGACATGATGTGAGGGGGAGAGCAGGAGTATAATAGGGGCTGATGGCTCCTGATATATGAGATACACCAGAGAGAGTGGGGTGAAGACTGGTCAGATCTCTGGGCTGGTAACACACAGTGACATGATGTGAGGGGGAGAGCAGGAGTATAATAGGGGCTGATGGCTGCTGATGTATGAGATACACCAGAGAGTGTGGGGAGGAGACTGGTCAGAACTCTGGGCTGGTAACACACAGTGACATGATGTGAGGGGGAGAGCAGGAGTATAATAGGGGCTGATGGCTCCTGATGTATGAGATACACCAGAGAGTGTGGGGAGGAGACTGGTCAGATCTCTGGGCTGGTAAAACACAGTACATGATGTGAGGGGAGAGCAGAAGTATAATAGGGGCTGATGGCTCCTGATGTATGATATACACCAGAGAGTGTGGGGAGGAGACTGGTCAGATCTCTGGGATGGTAACACACAGTGACATGATGTGAGGGGGAGAGCAGGAGTATAATAGGGGCTGATGGCTCCTGATATATGAGATACACCAGAGAGTGTGGGGAGGAGACTGGTCAGATCTCTGGGATGGTAACACACAGTGACATGATGTGAGGGGGAGAGCAGGAGTATAATAGGGGCTGATGGCTGCTGATGTATGAGATACACCAGAGAGAGTGGGGAGGAGACTGGTCAGATCTCTGGGCTGGTAACACACAGTGACATGATGTGAGGGGAGAGCAGGAGTATAATAGGGGCTGATGGCTCTTGATGTATGAGATACACCAGAGAGTGTGGAGAGGAGATTGGTCAGATCTCTGGGCTGGTAAAACACAGTGACATGATGTGAGGGGAGAGCAGAATAATAGGGGCTGATGGCTCCTGATGTATGATATACACCAGAGAGTGTGGGGAGGAGACTGGTCAGATCTCTGGGATGGTAACACACAGTGACATGATGTGAGGGGGAGAGCAGGAGTATAATAGGGGCTGATGGCTGCTGATGTATGAGATACACCAGAGAGAGTGGGGAGAAGACTGGCCAGATCTCTGGGCTGGTAACACACAGTGACATGATGTGAGGGAGGAGCAGGGGTATAATAGGTGCTGATGGCTCCTGATGTATGAGATACACCAGAGAGTGTGGGGAGGAGACTGGTCAGATCTCTGGGCTGGTAACACACAGTGACATGATGTGAGGGGAGAGCAGGAGTATAATAGGAGCTGATGGCTCCTGATGTATGAGATACACCAGAGAGTGTGGGGAGGAGACTGGTCAGATCTCTGGGCTGGTAACACACAGTGACATGATGTGAGGGGAGAGCAGGAGTATAATAGGGGCTGATGGCTTCTGATGGATGAGATACACCAGAGTGTGTGAGGAGGAGACTGGTCAGGTCTCTGGGCTGGTAACACACAGTGACATGATGTGAGGGGGAGAGCAGGAGTATGATAGGGGCTGATGGCTCCTGATGTATGAGATACACCAGAGAGTGTGGGGAGGAGACTGGTCAGATCTCTAGGATGGTGACATACAGTGACATGATGTGAGGGGGAGAGCAGGAGTATAATAGGGGCTGATGGCTCCTGATGTATGAGATACACCAGAGAGTGTGGGGAGGAGACTGGTCAGATCTCTGGGCTGGTAAAACAGAGTGACATGATGTGAGGGGAGAGCAGAAGTATAATAGGGGCTGATGGCTCCTGATGTATGATATACACCAGAGAGTGTGGGGAGGAGACTGGTCAGATCTCTGGGATGGTAACACACAGTGACATGATGTGAGGGGGAGAGCAGGAGTATAATAGGGGCTGATGGCTCCTGATATATGAGATACACCAGAGAGACTGGAGAGAAGACTGGTCAGATCTCTGGGCTGGTAACACACAGTGACATGATGTGAGGGGGAGAGCAGGAGTATAATAGGGGCTGATGGCTGCTGATGTATGAGATACACCAGAGTGTGTGGGGAGGAGACTGGTCAGATCTCTGGGCTGGTAACACACAGTGACATGATGTGAGGGGAGAGCAGGAGTATAATAAGGGCTGATGGCTCCTGATGTATGAGATACACCAGAGAGTGTGGAGAGGAGATTGGTCAGATCTCTGGGCTGGTAGCACACAGTGAAATGATGTGAGGGGAGAGCAGGAGTATAATAGGGGCTGATGGCTCCTGATGGATGAGATACACCAGAGAGTGTGGGGAGGAGACTGGCCAGATCTCTGGGCTGGTAACACACAGTGACATGATGTGAGGGACGAGCAGGAGTATAATAGGGGCTGATGGCTGCTGATGGATGAGATACACCAGAGAGTGTGGGGAGGAGACTGGTCAGATCTCTGGGCTGGTAACACACTGTGACATGATGTGAGGGGGAGAGCAGGAGTATAATAGGGGCTTATGGCTGCTGATGTATGAGATACACCAGAGAGAGTGGGGAGGAGACTGGTCAGATCTCTGGGCTGGTAACACACAGTGACATGATGTGAGGGGAGAGCAGGAGTATAATAGGTGCTGATGGCTCCTGATGTATGAGATACACTAGAGAGTGTGGGGAGGAGACTGGTCAGAATTCTGGGCTGGTAACACACAGTGACATGATGTGAGGGGAGAGCAGAAGTATAATAGGGGCTGATGGCTCCTGATGTATGAGATACACCAGAGAGTGTGGGGAGGAGACTGGTCAGATCTCTGGGCTGGTAACACACAGTGACATGATGTGAGGGGGAGGCAGGAGTATAATAGGGGCTGATGGCTCCTGATGTCTGATATACACCAGAGAGTGTGGGGAGGAGACTGGTCAGATCTCTGGGATGGTAACACACAGTGACATGATGTGAGGGGGAGAGCAGGAGTATAATAGGGGCTGATGGCTCCTGATATATGAGATACACCAGAGAGACTGGAGAGAAGACTGGTCAGATCTCTGGGCTGGTAACACACAGTGACATGATGTGAGGGGGAGAGCAGGAGTATAATAGGGGCTGATGGCTGCTGATGTATGAGATACACCAGAGAGAGTGGGGAGGAGACTGGTCAGATCTCTGGGCTGGTAACACACAGTGACATGATGTGAGGGGAGAGCAGGAGTATAATAAGGGCTGATGGCTCCTGATGTATGAGATACACCAGAGAGTGTGGAGAGGAGATTGGTCAGATCTCTGGGCTGGTAGCACACAGTGAAATGATGTGAGGGGAGAGCAGGAGTATAATAGGGGCTGATGGCTCCTGATGGATGAGATACACCAGAGAGTGTGGGGAGGAGACTGGCCAGATCTCTGTGCTGGTAACACACAGTGACATGATGTGAGGGACGAGCAGGAGTATAATAGGGGCTGATGGCTGCTGATGGATGAGATACACCAGAGAGTGTGGGGAGGAGACTGGTCAGATCTCTGGGCTGGTAAAACAGAGTGACATGATGTGAGGGGAGAGCAGAAGTATAATAGGGGCTGATGGCTCCTGATGTATGATATACACCAGAGAGTGTGGGGAGGAGACTGGTCAGATCTCTGGGATGGTAACACACAGTGACATGATGTGAGGGGGAGAGCAGGAGTATAATAGGGGCTGATGGCTCCTGATATATGAGATACACCAGAGAGACTGGAGAGAAGACTGGTCAGATCTCTGGGCTGGTAACACACAGTGACATGATGTGAGGGGGAGAGCAGGAGTATAATAGGGGCTGATGGCTGCTGATGTATGAGATACACCAGAGAGAGTGGGGAGGAGACTGGCCAGATCTCTGGGCTGGTAACACACAGTGACATGATGTGAGGGACGAGCAGGAGTATAATAGGGGCTGATGGCTGCTGATGGATGAGATATACCAGAGAGTGTGGGGAGGAGACTGGTCAGATCTCTGGGCTGGTAAAACAGAGTGACATGATGTGAGGGGAGAGCAGAAGTATAATAGGGGCTGATGGCTGCTGATGTATGAGATACACCAGAGAGTGTGGGGAGGAGACTGGTCAGATCTCTGGGCTGGTAACACACAGTGACATGATGTGAGGGAGGAGCAGGAGTATAATAGGTGCTGATGGCTCCTGATGTATGAGATACACCAGAGAGTGTGGGGAGGAGACTGGTCAGATCTCTGGGCTGGTAACACACAGTGACATGATGTGAGGGGAGAGCAGGAGTATAATAGGGGCTGATGGCTCCTGATATATGAGATACACCAGAGAGTGTGGGGAGGAGACTGGTCAGATCTCTAGGATGGTAACACACAGTGACATGATGTGAGGGGGAGAGCAGGAGTATAATAGGGGCTGATGGCTCCTGATATATGAGATACACCAGAGAGAGTGGGGAGAAGACTGGTCAGATCTCTGGGCTGGTAACACACAGTGACATGATGTGAGGGGGAGAGCAGGAGTATAATAGGGGCTGATGGCTGCTGATGTATGAGATACACCAGAGAGTGTGGGGAGGAGACTGGTCAGAACTCTGGGCTGGTAACACACAGTGACATGATGTGAGGGGGAGAGCAGGAGTATAATAGGGGCTGATGGCTCCTGATGTATGAGATACACCAGAGAGTGTGGGGAGGAGACTGGTCAGATCTCTGGGCTGGTAAAACACAGTACATGATGTGAGGGGAGAGCAGAAGTATAATAGGGGCTGATGGCTCCTGATGTATGATATACACCAGAGAGTGTGGGGAGGAGACTGGTCAGATCTCTGGGATGGTAACACACAGTGACATGATGTGAGGGGGAGAGCAGGAGTATAATAGGGGCTGATGGCTCCTGATATATGAGATACACCAGAGAGTGTGGGGAGGAGACTGGTCAGATCTCTGGGATGGTAACACACAGTGACATGATGTGAGGGGGAGAGCAGGAGTATAATAGGGGCTGATGGCTGCTGATGTATGAGATACACCAGAGAGAGTGGGGAGGAGACTGGTCAGATCTCTGGGCTGGTAACACACAGTGACATGATGTGAGGGGAGAGCAGGAGTATAATAGGGGCTGATGGCTCTTGATGTATGAGATACACCAGAGAGTGTGGAGAGGAGATTGGTCAGATCTCTGGGCTGGTAAAACACAGTGACATGATGTGAGGGGAGAGCAGAATAATAGGGGCTGATGGCTCCTGATGTATGATATACACCAGAGAGTGTGGGGAGGAGACTGGTCAGATCTCTGGGATGGTAACACACAGTGACATGATGTGAGGGGGAGAGCAGGAGTATAATAGGGGCTGATGGCTGCTGATGTATGAGATACACCAGAGAGAGTGGGGAGAAGACTGGCCAGATCTCTGGGCTGGTAACACACAGTGACATGATGTGAGGGAGGAGCAGGGGTATAATAGGTGCTGATGGCTCCTGATGTATGAGATACACCAGAGAGTGTGGGGAGGAGACTGGTCAGATCTCTGGGCTGGTAACACACAGTGACATGATGTGAGGGGAGAGCAGGAGTATAATAGGAGCTGATGGCTCCTGATGTATGAGATACACCAGAGAGTGTGGGGAGGAGACTGGTCAGATCTCTGGGCTGGTAACACACAGTGACATGATGTGAGGGGAGAGCAGGAGTATAATAGGGGCTGATGGCTTCTGATGGATGAGATACACCAGAGTGTGTGAGGAGGAGACTGGTCAGGTCTCTGGGCTGGTAACACACAGTGACATGATGTGAGGGGGAGAGCAGGAGTATGATAGGGGCTGATGGCTCCTGATGTATGAGATACACCAGAGAGTGTGGGGAGGAGACTGGTCAGATCTCTAGGATGGTGACATACAGTGACATGATGTGAGGGGGAGAGCAGGAGTATAATAGGGGCTGATGGCTCCTGATGTATGAGATACACCAGAGAGTGTGGGGAGGAGACTGGTCAGATCTCTGGGCTGGTAAAACAGAGTGACATGATGTGAGGGGAGAGCAGAAGTATAATAGGGGCTGATGGCTCCTGATGTATGATATACACCAGAGAGTGTGGGGAGGAGACTGGTCAGATCTCTGGGATGGTAACACACAGTGACATGATGTGAGGGGGAGAGCAGGAGTATAATAGGGGCTGATGGCTCCTGATATATGAGATACACCAGAGAGACTGGAGAGAAGACTGGTCAGATCTCTGGGCTGGTAACACACAGTGACATGATGTGAGGGGGAGAGCAGGAGTATAATAGGGGCTGATGGCTGCTGATGTATGAGATACACCAGAGTGTGTGGGGAGGAGACTGGTCAGATCTCTGGGCTGGTAACACACAGTGACATGATGTGAGGGGAGAGCAGGAGTATAATAAGGGCTGATGGCTCCTGATGTATGAGATACACCAGAGAGTGTGGAGAGGAGATTGGTCAGATCTCTGGGCTGGTAGCACACAGTGAAATGATGTGAGGGGAGAGCAGGAGTATAATAGGGGCTGATGGCTCCTGATGGATGAGATACACCAGAGAGTGTGGGAAGGAGACTGGCCAGATCTCTGGGCTGGTAACACACAGTGACATGATGTGAGGGACGAGCAGGAGTATAATAGGGGCTGATGGCTGCTGATGGATGAGATACACCAGAGAGTGTGGGGAGGAGACTGGTCAGATCTCTGGGCTGGTAACACACTGTGACATGATGTGAGGGGGAGAGCAGGAGTATAATAGGGGCTTATGGCTGCTGATGTATGAGATACACCAGAGAGAGTGGGGAGGAGACTGGTCAGATCTCTGGGCTGGTAACACACAGTGACATGATGTGAGGGGAGAGCAGGAGTATAATAGGTGCTGATGGCTCCTGATGTATGAGATACACCAGAGAGTGTGGGGAGGAGACTGGTCAGAACTCTGGGCTGGTAACACACAGTGACATGATGTGAGGGGAGAGCAGAAGTATAATAGGGGCTGATGGCTCCTGATGTATGAGATACACCAGAGAGTGTGGGGAGGAGACTGGTCAGATCTCTGGGCTGGTAACACACAGTGACATGATGTGAGGGGGAGGCAGGAGTATAATAGGGGCTGATGGCTCCTGATGTATGATATACACCAGAGAGTGTGGGGAGGAGACTGGTCAGATCTCTGGGATGGTAACACACAGTGACATGATGTGAGGGGAGAGCAGGAGTATAATAGAGGCTGATGGCTCCTGATATACGAGATACACCAGAGAGAGTGGGGAGAAGACTGGTCAGATCTCTGGGCTGGTAACACACAGTGACATGATGTGAGGGGGACAGCAGGAGTATAATAGGGGCTGATGGCTCCTGATGTATGAGATACACCAGAGAGTGTGGGGAGGAGACTGGTCAGATCTCTGGGATGGTGACATACAGTGACATGATGTGAGGGGGAGAGCAGGAGTATAATAGGGGCTGATGGATCCTGATGTATGAGATACACCAGAGAGTGTGGGGAGGAGACTGGTCAGATCTCTGGGATGGTAACACACAGTGACATGATGTGAGGGGGAGAGCAGGAGTATAATAGGGGCTGATGGCTCCTGATATATGAGATACACCAGAGAGACTGGAGAGAAGACTGGTCAGATCTCTGGGCTGGTAACACACAGTGACATGATGTGAGGGGGAGAGCAGGAGTATAATAGGGGCTGATGGCTGCTGATGTATGAGATACACCAGAGAGAGTGGGGAGGAGACTGGTCAGATCTCTGGGCTGGTAACACACAGTGACATGATGTGAGGGGAGAGCAGGAGTATAATAAGGGCTGATGGCTCCTGATGTATGAGATACACCAGAGAGTGTGGAGAGGAGATTGGTCAGATCTCTGGGCTGGTAGCACACAGTGAAATGATGTGAGGGGAGAGCAGGAGTATAATAGGGGCTGATGGCTCCTGATGGATGAGATACACCAGAGAGTGTGGGGAGGAGACTGGTCAGATCTCTGGGATGGTAACACACAGTGACATGATGTGAGGGGGAGGCAGGAGTATAATAGGGGCTGATGGCTCCTGATGTATGAGATACACCAGAGTGTGTGGGGAGGAGACTGGTCAGATCTCTGGGCTGGTAACACACAGTGACATGATGTGAGGGAGGAGCAGGAGTATAATAGGTGCTGATGGCTCCTGATGTATGAGATACACCAGAGAGAGTGGGGAGAAGACTGGTCAGATCTCTGGGCTGGTAACACACAGTGACATGATGTGAGGGGGAGAGCAGGAGTATAATAGGGGCTGATGTCTCCTGATGAATGAGATACACCAGAGAGTGTGGGGAGGAGACTGGTCAGAACTCTGGGCTGGTAACACACAGTGACATAATTTGAGGAGGAGAGCAGGAGTATAATAGGGGCTGATGGCTGCTGATGTATGAGATACACCAGAGAGTGTGGGGAGGAGTCTGGTCAGATCTCTGGGATGGTGATATACAGTGACATGATGTGAGGGGGAGAGCAGGAGTATAATAGGGGCTGATGGCTCCTGATATATGAGATACACCAGAGAGAGTGGGGAGAAGACTGGTCAGATCTCTGGGCTGGTAACACACAGTGACATGATGTGAGGGGGAGAGCAGGAGTATAATAGGGGCTGATGGCTGCTGATGTATGAGATACACCAGAGAGTGTGGGGAGGAGACTGGTCAGATCTCTGGGATGGTGACATACAGTGACATGATGTGAGGGGCAGAGCAGGAGTATAATAGGGGCTGATGGCTCCTGATGTATGAGATACACCAGAGTGTGGGGAGGAGACTGGTCAGATCTCTGGGCTGGTAACACACGGTGACATGATGTGAGGGGGAGAGCAGGAGTATAATAGGGGCTTATGGCTGCTGATGTATGAGATACACCAGAGAGAGTGGGGAGGAGACTGGTCAGATCTCTGGGCTGGTAACACACAGTGACATGATGTGAGGGGAGAGCAGGAGTATAATAGGTGCTGATGGCTCCTGATGTATGAGATACACTAGAGAGTGTGGGGAGGAGACTGGTCAGAACTCTGGGCTGGTAACACACAGTGACATGATGTGAGGGGAGAGCAGAAGTATAATAGGGGCTGATGGCTCCTGATGTATGAGATACACCAGAGAGTGTGGGGAGGAGACTGGTCAGATCTCTGGGCTGGTAACACACAGTGACATGATGTGAGGGGGAGGCAGGAGTATAATAGGGGCTGATGGCTCCTGATGTATGATATACACCAGAGAGTGTGGGGAGGAGACTGGTCAGATCTCTGGGATGGTAACACACAGTGACATGATGTGAGGGGAGAGCAGGAGTATAATAGAGGCTGATGGCTCCTGATATACGAGATACACCAGAGAGAGTGGGGAGAAGACTGGTCAGATCTCTGGGCTGGTAACACACAGTGACATGATGTGAGGGGGACAGCAGGAGTATAATAGGGGCTGATGGCTGCTGATGTATGAGATACACCAGAGAGTGTGGGGAGGAGACTGGTCAGATCTTTGGGATGGTGACATACAGTGACATGATGTGAGGGGGAGAGCAGGAGTATAATAGGGGCTGATGGCTCCTGATGTATGAGATACACCAGAGTGTGTGGGGAGGAGACTGGTCAGGTCTCTGGGCTGGTAACACACAGTGACATGAAGTGAGGGGGAGAGCAGGAGTATAATAGGGGCTGATGGCTCCTGATGTATGAGATACACCAGAGAGTGTGGGGAGTAGACTGGTCAGATCTCTGGGCTGGTAACACACAGTGACATGATGTGAGGGGAGAGCAGAAGTATAATAGGGGCTGATGGCTCCTGATGTATGAGATACACCAGAGTGTGTGGGGAGGAGACTGGTCAGATCTCTGGGCTGGTAACACACGGTGACATGATGTGAGGGGGAGAGCAGGAGTATAATAGGGGCTGATGTCTGCTGATGTATGAGATACACCAGAGAGAGTGGGGAGGAGACTGGTCAGAACTCTGGGCTGGTAACACACGGTGACATGATGTGAGGAGGAGAGCAGGAGTATAATAGGGGCTGATGGCTGCTGATGTATGAGATACACCAGAGAGTGTGGGGAGGAGACTGGTCAGATCTCTGGGCTGGTAACACACAGTGACATGATGTGAGGGGGAGAGCAGGAGTATAATAGGGGCTGATGGCTCCTGATGTATGAGATACACCAGAGAGTGTGGGGAGGAGACTGGTCAGATCTCTGGGCTGGTAACACACAGTGACATGATGTGAGGGGGAGGCAGGAGTATAATAGGGGCTGATGGCTCCTGATGTATGAGATACACCAGAGAGTGTGGAGAGGAGATTGGTCAGATCTCTGGGCTGGTAGCACACAGTGAAATGATGTGAGGGGAGAGCAGGAGTATAATAGGGGCTGATGGCTCCTGATATATGAGATACACCAGAGAGAGTGGGGAGAAGACTGGTCAGATCTCTAGGCTGGTAACACACAGTGACATGATGTAAGGGGGAGAGCAGGAGTATAATAGGGGCTGATGGCTGCTGATGTATGAGATACACCAGAGAGTGTGGGGAGGAGTCTGGTCAGATCTCTGGGATGGTGATATACAGTGACATGATGTGAGGGGGAGAGCAGGAGTATAATAGGGGCTGATGGCTCCTGATGTATGAGATACACCAGAGAGTGTGGGGAGGAGACTGGTCAGATCTCTGGGCTGGTAACACACGGTGACATGATGTGAGGGGGAGAGCAGGAGTATAATAGGGGCTTATGGCTGCTGATGTATGAGATACACCAGAGAGAGTGGGGAGGAGACTGGTCAGATCTCTGGGCTGGTAACACACAGTGACATGATGTGAGGGGAGAGCAGGAGTATAATAAGGGCTGATGGCTCCTGATGTATGAGATACACCAGAGAGTGTGGAGAGGAGATTGGTCAGATCTCTGGGCTGGTAGCACACAGTGAAATGATGTGAGGGGAGAGCAGGAGTATAATAGGGGCTGATGGCTCCTGATATATGAGATACACCAGAGAGAGTGGGGAGAAGACTGGTCAGATCTCTGGGCTGGTAACACACAGTGACATGATGTGAGGGGGAGAGCAGGAGTATAATAGGGGCTGATGGCTCCGGATGTATGAGATACACCAGAGAGTGTGGGGAGGAGACTGGTCAGATCTCTGGGCTGGTAACACACGGTGACATGATGTGAGGGGGAGAGCAGGAGTATAATAGGGGCTGATGGCTGCTGATGTATGAGATACACCAGAGAGAGTGGGGAGGAGACTAGTCAGAACTCTGGGCTGGTAACACACAGTGACATGATGTGAGGGGGAGAGCAGGAGTATAATAGGGGCTGATGGCTCCTGATGGATGAGATACACCAGAGTGTGTGGGGAGGAGACTGGTCAGGTCTCTGGGCTGGTAACACACAGTGACATGATGTGAGGGGGAGAGCAGGAGTATAATAGGGTCTGATGGCTCCTGATGTATGAGATACACCAGAGAGTGTGGGGAGGAGACTGGTCAGATCTCTGGGCTGGTAAAACACAGTGACATGATGTGAGGGGAGAGCAGAAGTATAATAGGGGCTGATGGCTCCTGATGTATGAGATACACCAGAGAGTGTGGGGAGGAGACTGGTCAGATCTCTGGGCTGGTAACACACAGTGACATGATGTGAGGGGGAGGCAGGAGTATAATAGGGGCTGATGGCTCATGATGTATGAGATACACCAAAGTGTGTGGGGAGGAGACTGGTCAGATCTCTGGGCTGGTAACACACAGTGACATGATGTGAGGGAGGAGCAGGAGTATAATAGGTGCTGATGGCTCCTGATGTATGAGATACACTAGAGAGTGTGGGGAGGAGACTGGTCAGATCTCTGGGCTGGTAACACACAGTGACATGATGTGAGGGGAGAGCAGGAGTATAATAGGGGCTGATGGCTCCTGATGTATGAGATACACCAGAGAGTGTGGAGAGGAGATTGGTCAGATCTCTGGGCTGGTAACACACAGTGAAATGATGTGAGGGGAGAGCAGGAGTATAATAGGGGCTGATGGCTCCTGATATATGAGATACACCAGAGAGAGTGGGGAGAAGACTGGTCAGATCTCTGGGCTGGTAACACACAGTGACATGATGTGAGGGGGAGAGCAGGAGTATAATAGGGGCTGATGGCTCCTGATGTATGCGATACACCAGAGAGTGTGGGGAGGAGACTGGTCAGATCTCTGGGATGGTGACATACAGTGACATGATGTGAGGGGGAGAGCAGGAGTATAATAGGGGCTGATGGATCCTGATGTATGAGATACACCAGAGAGTGTGGGGAGGAGACTGGTCAGATCTCTGGGCTGGTAACACACGGTGACATGATGTGAGGGGGAGAGCAGGAGTATAATAGGGGCTGATGGCTGCTGATGTATGAGATACACCAGAGAGAGTGGGGAGGAGACTGGTCAGAACTCTGGGCTGGTAACACACAGTGACATGATGTGAGGGGGAGAGCAGGAGTATAATAGGGGCTGATGGCTACTGATGTATGAGATACACCAGAGAGTGTGGGGAGGAGACTGGTCAGATCTCTGGGCTGGTAACACACAGTGACATGATGTGAGGGGAGAGCAGAAGTATAATAGGGGCTGATGGCTCCTGATGTATGAGATACACCAGAGAGTGTGGGGAGGAGACTGGTCAGATCTCTGGGCTGGTAACACACGGTGACATGATGTGAGGGGGAGAGCAGGAGTATAATAGGGGCTGATGGCTGCTGATGTATGAGATACACCAGAGAGAGTGGGTAGGAGACTGGTCAGAACTCTGGGCTGGTAACACACAGTGACATGATGTGAGGGGGAGGGCAGGAGTATAATAGGGGCTGATGGCTCCTGATGTATGAGATACACCAGAGAGTGTGGGGAGGAGACTGGTCAGATCTCTGGGCTGGTAACACACAGTGACGTCATGTGAGGGGAGAGCAGAAGTATAATAGGGGCTGATGGCTCCTGATGTATGAGATACATCAGAGAGTGTGGGGAGGAGACTGGTCAGATCTCTGGGCTGGTAACACACAGTGACATGATGTGAGGGGAGAGCAGGAGTATAATAAGGGCTGATGGCTCCTGATGTATGAGATACACCAGAGAGTGTGGAGAGGAGATTGGTCAGATCTCTGGGCTGGTAGCACACAGTGAAATGATGTGAGGGGAGAGCAGGAGTATAATAGGGGCTGATGGCTCCTGATATATGAGATACACCAGAGAGAGTGGGGAGAAGACTGGTCAGATCTCTGGGCTGGTAACACACAGTGACATGATGTGAGGGGGAGAGCAGGAGTATAATAGGGGCTGATGGCTGCTGATGTATGAGATACACCAGAGAGTGTGGGGAGGAGACTGGTCAGATCTCTGGGCTGGTAACACACTGTGACATGATGTGAGGGGGAGAGCAGGAGTATAATAGGGGCTTATGGCTGCTGATGTATGAGATACACCAGAGAGAGTGGGGAGGAGACTGGTCAGATCTCTGGGCTGGAAACACACAGTGACATGATGTGAGGGGAGAGCAGGAGTATAATAGGTGCTGATGGCTCCTGATGTATGAGATACACTAGAGAGTGTGGGGAGGAGACTGGTCAGAACTCTGGGCTGGTAACACACAGTGACATGATGTGAGGGGAGAGCAGAAGTATAATAGGGGCTGATGGCTCCTGATGTATGAGATACACCAGAGAGTGTGGGGAGGAGACTGGTCAGATCTCTGGGCTGGTAACACACAGTGACATGATGTGAGGGGGAGGCAGGAGTATAATAGGGGCTGATGGCTCCTGATGTATGATATACACCAGAGAGTGTGGGGAGGAGACTGGTCAGATCTCTGGGATGGTAACACACAGTGACATGATGTGAGGGGAGAGCAGGAGTATAATAGAGGCTGATGGCTCCTGATATACGAGATACACCAGAGAGAGTGGGGAGAAGACTGGTCAGATCTCTGGGCTGGTAACACACAGTGACATGATGTGAGGGGGACAGCAGGAGTATAATAGGGGCTGATGGCTCCTGATGTATGAGATACACCAGAGAGTGTGGGGAGGAGACTGGTCAGATCTCTGGGATGGTGACATACAGTGACATGATGTGAGGGGGAGAGCAGGAGTATAATAGGGGCTGATGGATCCTGATGTATGAGATACACCAGAGAGTGTGGGGAGGAGACTGGTCAGATCTCTGGGCTGGTAACACACGGTGACATGATGTGAGGGGGAGAGCAGGAGTATAATAGGGGCTGATGGCTGCTGATGTATGAGATACACCAGAGAGAGTGGGGAGGAGACTGGTCAGAACTCTGGGCTGGTAACACACAGTGACATGATGTGAGGGGGAGAGCAGGAGTATAATAGGGGCTGATGGCTCCTGATGTATGAGATACACCAGAGTGTGTGGGGAGGAGACTGGTCAGGTCTCTGGGCTGGTAACACACAGTGACATGATGTGAGGGGAGAGCAGAAGTATAATAGGGGCTGATGGCTCCTGATGTATGAGATACACCAGAGAGTGTGGGGAGGAGACTGGTCAGAACTCTGGGCTGGTAACACACAGTGACATGATGTGAGGGGAGAGCAGGAGTATAATAAGGGCTGATGGCTCCTGATGTATGAGATACACCAGAGAGTGTGGAGAGGAGATTGGTCAGATCTCTGGGCTGGTAGCACACAGTGAAATGATGTGAGGGGAGAGCAGGAGTATAATAGGGGCTGATGGCTCCTGATATATGAGATACACCAGAGAGAGTGGGGAGAAGACTGGTCAGATCTCTGGGCTGGTAACACACAGTGACATGATGTGAGGGGGAGAGCAGGAGTATAATAGGGGCTGATGGCTGCTGATGTATGAGATACACCAGAGAGTGTGGGGAGGAGACTGGTCAGATCTCTGGGCTGGTAACACACTGTGACATGATGTGAGGGGGAGAGCAGGAGTATAATAGGGGCTTATGGCTGCTGATGTATGAGATACACCAGAGAGAGTGGGGAGGAGACTGGTCAGATCTCTGGGCTGGTAACACACAGTGACATGATGTGAGGGGTAGAGCAGAAGTATAATAGGGGCTGATGGCTCCTGATGTATGAGATACACCAGAGAGTGTGGGGAGGAGACTGGTCAGAACTCTGGGCTGGTAACACACAGTGACATGATGTGAGGGGGAGAGCAGGAGTATAATAGGGGCTGATGGCTCCTGATGTATGAGATACACCAGAGTGTGTGGGGAGGAGACTGGTCAGGTCTCTGGGCTGGTAACACACAGTGACATGAAGTGAGGGGGAGAGCAGGAGTATAATAGGGGCTGATGGCTCCTGATGTATGAGATACACCAGAGAGTGTGGGGAGGAGACTGGTCAGATCTCTGGGCTGGTAACACACAGTGACATGATGTGAGGGGAGAGCAGAAGTATAATAGGGGCTGATGGCTCCTGATGTATGAGATACACCAGAGTGTGTGGGGAGGAGACTGGTCAGATCTCTGGGCTGGTAACACACGGTGACATGATGTGAGGGGGAGAGCAGGAGTATAATAGGGGCTGATGGCTGCTGATGTATGAGATACACCAGAGAGAGTGGGGAGGAGACTGGTCAGAACTCTGGGCTGGTAACACACGGTGACATGATGTGAGGGGGAGAGCAGGAGTATAATAGGGGCTGATGGCTGCTGATGTATGAGATACACCAGAGAGTGTGGGGAGGAGACTGGTCAGATCTCTGGGCTGGTAACACACAGTGACATGATGTGAGGGGGAGAGCAGGAGTATAATAGGGGCTGATGGCTCCTGATGTATGAGATACACCAGAGAGTGTGGGGAGGAGACTGGTCAGATCTCTGGGCTGGTAACACACAGTGACATGATGTGAGGGGAGAGCAGAAGTATAATAGGGGCTGATGGCTCCTGATGTATGAGATACACCAGAGAGTGTGGGGAGGAGACTGGTCAGATCTCTGGGCTGGTAACACATAGTGACATGATGTGAGGGGGAGGCAGGAGTATAATAGGGGCTGATGGCTCCTGATGTATGAGATACACCAGAGAGTGTGGAGAGGAGATTGGTCAGATCTCTGGGCTGGTAGCACACAGTGAAATGATGTGAGGGGAGAGCAGGAGTATAATAGGGGCTGATGGCTCCTGATATATGAGATACACCAGAGAGTGTGGGGAGGAGACTGGTCAGATCTCTGGGCTGGTAACACACAGTGACATGATGTGAGGGGAGAGCAGGAGTATAATAAGGGCTGATGGCTCCTGATGTATGAGATACACCAGAGAGTGTGGAGAGGAGATTGGTCAGATCTCTGGGCTGGTAGCACACAGTGAAATTATGTGAGGGGAGAGCAGGAGTATAATAGTGGCTGATGGCTCCTGATATATGAGATACACCAGAGAGAGTGGGGAGAAGACTGGTCAGATCTCTGGGCTGGTAACACACAGTGACATGATGTGAGGGGGAGAGCAGGAGTATAATAGGGGCTGATGGCTGCTGATGTATGAGATACACCAGAGAGTGTGGGGAGAAGACTGGTCAGATCTCTGGGATGGTGACATACAGTGACATGATGTGAGGGGGAGAGCAGGAGTATAATAGGGGCTGATGGCTCCTGATGTATGAGATACACCAGAGAGTGTGGGGAGGAGACTGGTCAGATCTCTGGGCGGGTAACACACGGTGACATGATGTGAGGGGGAGAGCAGGAGTATAATAGGGGCTGATGGCTGCTGATGTATGAGATACACCAGAGAGTGGGGAGGAGACTAGTCAGAACTCTGGGCTGGTAACACACAGTGACATGATGTGAGGGGGAGAGCAGGAGTATAATAGGGGCTGATGGCTCCTGATGTATGAGATACACCAGAGAGTGTGGGGAGGAGACTGGTCAGATCTCTGGGCTGGTAAAACACAGTGACATGATGTGAAGGGAGAGCAGGAGTATAATAGGGGCTGATGTCTCCTGATGTATGAGATACACCAGAGAGTGTGGGGAGGAGACTGGTCAGATCTCTGGGATGGTAACACACAGTGACATGATGTGAGGGGAGAGCAGGAGTATAATAGAGGCTGATGGCTCCTGATATACGAGATACACCAGAGAGAGTGGGGAGAAGACTGGTCAGATCTCTGGGCTGGTAACACACAGTGACATGATGTGAGGGGGACAGCAGGAGTATAATAGGGGCTGATGGCTGCTGATGTATGAGATACACCAGAGAGTGTGGGGAGGAGACTGGTCAGATCTTTGGGATGGTGACATACAGTGACATGATGTGAGGGGGAGAGCAGTAGTATAATAGGGGCTGATGGCTGCTGATGTATGAGATACACCAGAGAGTGTGGGGAGGAGACTGGTCAGAACTCTGGGCTGGTAACACACAGTGACATGATGTGAGGGGGAGAGCAGGAGTATAATAGGGGCTGATGGCTCCTGATGTATGAGATACACCAGAGTGTGTGGGGAGGAGACTGGTCAGGTCTCTGGGCTGGTAACACACAGTGACATGAAGTGAGGGAGAGAGCAGGAGTATTATAGGGGCTGATGGCTCCTGAATCCACACTGGGAAAATAAAGTTCCCTAATTTGTACTGACAGAGGGTGTAGGATAAGAGATTGTTGTAGTGACTGAGCAATGAGAATATGTGACTCTGTTCTGTAATAAGTGTTTATTACTCACCTGTGCTGATATCTGTAGGGATCTCCTCCTCCGTACACTGCTGATCACCCCTCACATACATCTCTTCTTCTCCCTCTATATCTTCTGCCTTTATATCAGTCACATACGTCTCTTCTTCTCCCTCTATATCTTCTGCCTTTATATCAGTCAGATACGTCTCTACTTCTCCCTCTGTATCTTTGACTTTAACATTATTTATTTGGGCTTCACCCTATGTAAACCATCAATAAAAGAAGACTGTAATAATTGTTGATTTCAGTAATAGATTAAACAATACAAATGTATTGACACACACAGCTGCTCTACACATTATATAGTGACAGTCACTTTGGTATATTGGTGAGACCCTAAATCCCACCTACCTGATCCTCCTGTGGGATCCTGTGATTCTCCTCTGTACAATCCTGGGAATACAGAGGACGGGGACATATCTCTGGGGTATCTCTGTTACTGGGTCCATCTGTAGGAGACACACAGTGACTGAGTACAGTGTATATATGTGATTATCAGGTGATGTTTGTATATAGGGGCCCCCATACCTGCTCTCCCCTGTACAATACATGACAGTTTCCTCTTACCCAGTGATGTGAGCGGCCGGTGATTCTCCATCATCACGTCCTTGTACAGACCCCTGTGTTCCTCTATATACTCCCCCTCCTGCATGGAGACATAGACAGTGACATCATGACACCTTATAGGAACCTGACACAGAGTGATACAGTCATCAACCAGACACTTCCCCTGGTGTTACTGTATAATGCCCCATTCCCAGCAGTCACCTCTCCAGTCATCACCCAGACACATCCCCTGGTGTTACTGTATAATGTCCCATTCCCAGCAGTCACCTCTCCAGTCATCACCCAGACACATCCCCCGGTGTTACTGTATAATGTCCCATTCCCAGAAGTCACCACACAGACACATCCCCCGGTGTTACTGTATAATGCCCCATTCCCAGCAGTCACCTCTCCAGTCATCACCCAGACACATCCCCTGGTGTTACTGTATAATGTCCCATTCCCAGCAGTCACTTCTCCAGTCATCACCCAGACACTTTCCCTGGTGTTACTGTACAATGCCCCATTTCCAGCAGTCACCTCTCCAGTCATCACCCAGACACATCCCCTGGTGTTACTGTATAATGTCCCATTCCCAGTAGTCACCTCTCCAGTCATCACCCAGATACGTCCCCTGGTGTTAATGTATAATGTCCCATTCCCAGCAGTCACCTCTCCAGTCATCACCCAGATATGTCCCCTGGTGTTACTGTATAATGTCCCATTACCAGCAGTCACCTCTCCAGTCATCACCCAAACACGTCCCCCAGTGTTACTGTATAATGCCCCATTCCCAGCAGTCACCTCTCCAGTCATCACCCAGACACTTTCCCTGGTGTTACTGTACAATGCCCCATTCCCAGCAGTCACCTCTTCAGTCATCACCCAGACACATCCCACGGTGTTACTGTATAATGTCCCATTCCCAGCAGTCACCTCTCCAGTCATCACCCAGACACATCCCCTGGTGTTACTGTATAATGTCCCATTCCCAGCAGTCACCTCTCCAGTCATCACCCAGACACATCCTCTGGTGTTACTGTATAATGCCCCATTCCCAGCAGTCACCTCTCCAGTCATCACCCAGATACGTCCCCTGGTGTTAATGTATAATGTCCCATTCCCAGCAGTCACCTCTCCAGTCATCACCCAGATATGTCCCCTGGTGTTAATGTATAATGTCCCATTACCAGCAGTCACCTCTCCAGTCATCACCCAAACACGTCCCCCAGTGTTACTGTATAATGCCCCATTCCCAGCAGTCACCTCTCCAGTCATCACTCAGACACATACCCTGGTGTTACTGTATAATGCCCCATTCCCAGCAGTCACCTCTCCAATCATCACCCAGACACATCCCCCGGTATTACTGTATAATGCCCCATTCCCAGCAGTCACCTCTTCAGTCATCACCCAGACACATCCCACGGTGTTACTGTATAATGTCCCATTCCCAGCAGTCACCTCCCCAGTCATCACCCAGACACATCCCCTGGTGTTACTGTATAATGTCCCATTCCCAGCAGTCACCTCTCCAGTCATCACCCAGACACATCCTCTGGTGTTACTGTATAATGCCCCATTCCCAGCAGTCACCTCTCCAGTCAGCAACTGAATGATCTTGTTGGTGAGTTTCAGGATCTTCTGGTCATTGTGTCTTTCATGTGTCAGTGAGTGAGGTGGAGGCACCGTGATGGGGCTCTGGGTTCTACTCAGTCCTCCAGATACACAGGGATGGCTGCTGGTTATCTCACACTCATTGGATGTCTTCTTCACTATTGTGTAATCCTGTGTAATGGTGGAGACATCAAATATCAATATATACACTCCCAGATCCCCTCACCTTCCCAGTCATGTCCCTGTATTATTACTATAGAAATAAGTGACGTCACTGTGACACTCCCAGATCCCCTTACCTCCTCAGTCATGTCCCTGTATTATTACTATAGATATAAGTGACGTCACTGTGACTTTTCCAGACTCCTTCAGCTCCCCAGTCACGTCCCTGTATTATTGATATAGATATAATTGACGTCACTGTGCCGCTTCCAGATCTCCTCCCAGTCATGTCGCTGTATTATTACTATAGATATAAGCGATTTCACGGTGAAGCTCCCAGATCCCATCACCTCCCCAGTCATGTCCCTGTATTATTACTATAGATATAAGTGATGTCACTGTGATGCTCTAAGACCCCCTCACCTCCCCAGTGACAGCCCTGTATTATTACTATAGATATAAGTTATGTCACTGTGACACTCCTAGATCCCCTTACCTCTCCAATCATGTCCCTGTATTATTACTATAGATATAAGTGATGTCACAGTGATGCTCCCAGATCCCCTCACCTCCCCAGTCATGTCCCTGTATTATTACTATAGATATAAGGTCACTTTGATGCTATCAGATCCACTCACCTCCCCAGTCATATCCCTGTATTATTACTATAGATATAAGGTCACTGTGACGCTCCCAGATCCACTCACCTCCCCAGTCATGTCCCTGTATTATTACTATAGATATAAGGTCACTGTGACGCTCCCAGATCCACTCACCTCCCCAGTCATGTCCCTGTATTATTACTATAGATATAAGGTCACTGAGACGCTCCCAGATCCACTTACCTCCCCAGTCAGTAGGTAGATGATCTCCAGGGTGATATTTATTATCTTTTCAGTCCTGTGACTCCTGTCCTTGTCCATCCTTTGTGAATCAGAGAGAATACAGAACGTGTGATGTGTAATAAAGACTCCGTTCCCCACAGCTGGAGTTCCTGGAATAAATATAATACATAAAACATATTGCACATGTAACATAGTATATATGGAATAGAGTGGCCATTAAGTCTCCAATTTCCCCACAGCCATAGAGTCCTGGTCAGTGTCTCCGAGGTCCCTGTGACCCAGCCCCATAAGGCTGTACTGCATAGTGGGACTGATCTAGATTGTAGCGCTATTGTGGGTGGAGTCACAATGAGCTGATGTTCGGTACACCGCTCATGTGCAAAACCCGTACGGAGCATGTGCTCTATGTGTCCTGAGTTGTCAGACGAGTATGGCTGCAGCCATGAAGTGGTGTAAGGGTGAGAATTGGTTGTGAAGGGACAGGGTCTCCTGAGGGAAATTTCATGGCCTTATTCATGGAGCTGCGGCGTACAGTCTCCGTGACCTCAGGTTTCACAGATCCAGCCGATGGTGTAGCAGAGGTGGCAGAAGACAGGCAAGGAGGTGGCAGAAGACAGGCAGTGGAAAGGCGGCAGGAGACAGGCAGGGGAAAGGTTGCAGGAAACAGACAGGGGAAAGGTTGCAGGAGACAGGCAAGGAGGTGGCAGGAGACAGGGAGGGGGTGGCAGGAGACAGGGGGGAGGCGGCAGGAGACCGGCCAGAGGGAGCAGGAGACGGGAAAGGCGACAGGCAGGGGAAAGGCAGCAGGCGACAGGCAGGGAAAAGGCGGCAGGAGACAGGCAGGTGGGCAGCAGGGTGGGGGTGGCAGGAGACAGGCAGGGGAAAGGCGGCAGGAGACAGACGGGGTAAAGGCAACAGGAGACAGGCAGGGGAAAGGCGGCAGGAGACAGGCAGGGGAAAGGCGACAGGAGACATTATTTGTTTTCAGGAGATTGAATAATTTCTTAATCATTTGTAATAAAAGTTATGTTTTACTCTTTGAGAATATCTAATTATTTCTTCACAAGAGTGCGCCCACAAAGAAGTCTACTTTCTTTCTCTTGTCACTGTGACACTCCCAGGTCCCCCTCACCTCCCCAGTCATGTCCCTGTATTACTATAGATATGTGATGTCACTGTGACGCTCCCAGATCCCCTCACCTCCGCAGTCATGTTCCTGTATTATTACTATAGATATAAGTGACATCACTGTGACACTCCCAGATCCCCTCACCTCCCCAGTCATGTACCTTTATTACTATAGATCTAAATGATGTCACTGTGACACTCCCAGGTGTGTGATATACATTTGCTTCATACTGCTTCAATTATCATCTGTTACACATGCCAGGGATATTATGGTCTCTGCTTTAATATATCCGAGAATTTGAGCAATATTTTCAATCCCCACAATTTCATATAATAAAATTAATAATAATAATAATAACGACACTAAAGGCTGCACCCCAGTATAAACATAATAACATGTCTTTATTAACAGGACACCACAGGTTGCTCCTCCAGTATAATAATAATAAAAGGACACCACAGGCTACTCCCCCTGTATAATAATAACAGGACACCACAAGCTGCTCCTCCTGTATAATAATAATAATTACAGGACACCACAAGCTGCTCCCTCTGTATAATAATAATAATAGTAATAATAATAATAATAATAATAACAACAACAGGACACCACACACTGCTCCTCCTGTATAATAATAATAATAACAGGACACCACACACTGCTACTCCTGTATTGTAATAATAACAACAAGAGACAACAGGCTGCTCCCCCTGTATTAAAATAATATCAGGACACCACAGGCTCCTCCCCCTGTATAATAATAATAAAAATAGGACACCACAGGCTGCTCATCCTGCATAATAATAACAAGACACCACAGGCTGCTCCTGCTGTATTATAATAATAATAATAATAATAATAATAATAATAATAATAATAGGACACCACAGGCTGCTCCCCCTGTATAATAATAAAAATAACAAGACACCACAGGCTGATGCCCCTGTATAGTAATAATAATAATATCAGGACACCACAGGCTGCTCCCCCTGTATAGTAATAATAACAGGACACCACAAGCTGCTCCCCCTGTATAGTAATAATAACAGGACACCACAGGCTGCTCCCCCTGTATAGTAAGACGCCATTACCTGATCTCCACGGACACTGGGAGCAGTGGGAGGCTGCACAAGTCGATGAAAACTCACTTCTTGCATGTGGACCGCACATCCCGGAAGTAAGGTGGAACGCACAGGCAGGAAGTAGGGTATGATTGGCAACGGCTGCTACCTGGTTACTGGCCCCTCCCCTCCTCCACCCCGCCCAAAGCCCAGCACTCTGTAATGACTATTACCATACATGTCCTCAGTGCAGGAGGCCGGCGGCCATTTTCTTGTAGACCAATCCAGCAGCAGCAATAGGTTCCCTGGCCGTGTAGTGACGTCAGGAGCGGCGGCCATTTTCCCCTGGTCTGAGCTCCGCCTTCCTTCTATCATTCCCACAAGGCAGCAGGAGCAGAGAGCAGCCATTGCTGTGTCTGGCAGCAGGTAATGATATTATTATTATTATTATTCTATAGGCTGAGCAGCTCTGGTGTCAGGTTCTGTACTACAGGGGGAGCAGCCTCTGGTGCCTTGTTATAGTGCAGCTGGAGCAGCCTCTGGTGCTGCATTATCCCTGTACAGGTGGCTGACACTCTAGTGTCCTATTACTGTAATACAGGTGGCGCAGACCCCGCCGTTACCGTAATACAGGTGGAGCAGACCCCGCCGTTACCGTAATACAGGTGGCGCAGACCCCGCCTTTACCGTAATACAGGTGGCGCAGACCCCGCCGTTACCGTAATACAGGGGAGCTGCCTGTGTAGTCATAGTATACAGGGGTAACAACTTGTGTTGTCATAGTATACAGGAGGAGCAGCCTGTGTTGCAATAATGTACAGGGGTAGCATCCTGTGTTGTCATAATAGACAGGAGGAGCAGCCTGTGGTGTCTTGTTGTTGTTGTTGTTGTTATTATAATACGGGAGGATCAGCCTGTGGTGTCCTGTTATTATTATACAGGAGGAGCAGCCTGTGGTGTGCTATTATTAAACAGGGGGAGCAGCCATTGGTGTCCTATTATTATTCTTATTATTATTATTATTATACAGTAGGAGCAGCCTGTAGTGTCCTGGCATTATACAGGAGGAGCAGCCTGTGGTGTCCTGTTGTTGTTGTTATTATTATAATACGGGAGGATCAGCCTGTGGTGTCCTGTTATTATTATACAGGAGGAGCAGCCTGTGGTGTGCTATTATTAAACAGGGGGAGCGGCCATTGGTGTCCTATTATTATTATTATTATTATTATACAGGGGGAGCAGCCTGTGGTGTCCTGTTATTATACAGTAGGAGCAGCCTGTAGTGTCCTGGTATTATACAGGAGGAGCAGCCTGTGGTGTCATGTTATTATTATACAGTGGCAGCATTATTATTATTATTATTTTCTCATACGTCCTAGAGGATGCTGGGGTCACCATTAGTACCATGGGGTATAGACGGGATTCGCAGGATACATGGGCACTTTAAGACTTTGAAAGGGTGTGAACTGGCTCCTCCCTCTATGCCCCTCCTCCAGACTCCAGTTTTAGAATTGTGCCCAGTGAGACTGGACGCACTACAGGGAGCTCTACTGAGTTTCCCGGAAAAAGTTATGTTAGGTTTTTTATTTTCAGGGAGGACTGCTGGCAATAGTCTCCCTGCATCGTGGGACTGAGGTGAGAGAAGCAGACCTACTTCTGTGAGTTCAATGGCTCTGCTTCTGGCTGACAGGACGCCATTAGCTCCTGAGGGTCTGATCACTAGGTACGCCTAGATGCTCGTTCCCAGAGCCGGCCGTCACCCCCCTTACAGAGCCAGAAGTCAGAAGACAGGTGAGTAGAAGAAGATCAAGAAGACCTCAGTGACTGCTTCTGAGGTACCGCACAGCGATCACACGCTGCGCGCCATGCACCCACACACACAGCAGCACTACAGGGTGCAGGGGGGAGGGGGGGTGGCAGGGGGTGCCCTGGGCAGCAGAAAAGCCTCAAAATAAACTGGCAAAAGGGGACATAAGTGCCTAGGCACTGTCCTAACCCCCGCCAGTATAAATATATATTTAAAAAAAGCGGGACTGAACCGCGCCATTGAGGGGTGGAGCTTCGTCTTCACAGCTCGCTCAGCGCCATTTTCCTCTACACAGGCTGCAGAGACGCTGGTCCTTCCTCACACTTCTGAATAAGTATCAGGGTGCAAAACGGAGGGGGGGCACAGAAATATTGGTGCAATATATGTTTATATATCTATTTAATATAAAGCGCTGCAGGTCTGGGGCATTCTTTAGTGTTTCAGAACCGGTGATTTGGCGCTGGGTTGTGAGCTGGCAAATTTCTGTGTCTCTCTGACAGACTCTACTGTGGGTCTGTCCCCAATATGTCCGGTGTGTCTGAGGGTGTTTGGTGCACGTGTGTCGACATGTCTGAGGCTGAAGGCTCTTCCCTGGAGGAGGCTGTATTAGGGACACAAACGGCTGCGTGGGTGACCCTGTCGGCACCGCCGACTCCTGATTGGGTAAATGTGTTCCTCTTATTAGTAAGAGGCTAGATAAGTCTGAGTCTCAGACCCAGGCATGGAAGAAATCTGTGGGGGATATGTTATTCCAAAGTCAGGTCCCCTCAGGGTCACAAAAACGTACGTTGGCCCAGTTGGCAGACACTGATACCGACACGGACACTGATTCCAGTGTTTACTGTAGCGATTCCAGGTTAGACCCAAAATTGGCAAAAAGCATTCAGTACATGATTGTGGTGGTTAAAGATGTATTACATATCATGGAGGACCTGGCTGTCCCTGAAAAAAGGGCCTGTATGTATAAACAAAGGAAACCTGAGATATCGTTTCATCCCTCTCATGAACTGAACACGCTATTTGAAAAAGTTTGGGACGGTCCTGACAAAAAGTTTCAGATTCCCAAAAGAATTATGGCAGCTTATCCGTTTCCCTCGACGGATAGGGAAAAGTGGGAGTCACCCCCCACTGTGGACAAGGCCTTGTCTCATTTGTCTGAAAAGGTGGCTCTCCCGTCACCTGACACGGCGGCCCATAAGGATCCTGCGGATCGTAAACAAGAAACTACATTGAAGTCCATTTATGTGACCGCGGGTACACTACTCCGACCTGTCATTGAGTCTGCGTAGGTAAGTAGTGCTATCGAAAAGTGGGCAGATAATTTGTCATCTGATATAGATACCCCAGATAGGGATAGTATCCTCTTGACACTGGGTTATATCAAAGACGCTGCAGCATACCTTAATGAAGCTGCGAGAGATATTGGTCTTTTGGGATCAAAGGCCAATGCCATGGCTGTCTCAGCTAGGCGTGCGTTGTGGATTCACCAATGGAATGCTGATGCTGACTCCAAGAAAAGTACAGAATCTCTACCATGTAAAAGTAAGGCCTTATTTGGAGACGGCCTTGATGATTTGGAGTCTAGGCTACCGCGGGTAATTCATTCTTTTTACCTTATGTTCCTCCACAACAAAAGAAAACGTACCATTATCAGATGCAATCCTTTCGGCCCAATAAATTCAGAAATGGCCGAGGTTCTTCCTTTACTTGCTACTAGAGGAAGGGGAAGAGGTAAACGATCTCCAGCCTTGTCAGGCTCCCAGGAGCAGAAGTTCTCCCAGGCTTCTGCCAATTCCACCGCATGACGTCGGGGCTCCTATGCGGGAGTCCGCACTGGTGGGGGCCCGTCTCAAATTTTTAAGTCAGTTTTGGGTTCGTTCGAACCTAGACCCGTGGATTTTACAAATAGTATCCCAAGGGTACTAGCTGGAGTTTCAAGACGTCCCCCCTCGCCGTTTTTTCAAATCGGCCTTACCAGCTTTTCTTCCGGACAGGGAGGTAATTTGTGACGCAATACAAAAATTGTGTCAAAATCAAGTTATCATTAAGGTTCCCCAGTCACAACAGGGAGAAGGTTTTTTTCGAGCCTGTTTGTGGTCCCGAAGCCGGACGTCTCGGTCAGACCAATCCTATAACATGAAATCTCTGAATTTCTACCTAATGAGATTCAAATTCAAGATGTCTCACCGAGCAGTGATCACCAAGCAGTGATCTCCAGCCTGGAGGAAGGGGATTTTATGGTGTCGGTGGATATAAAAGATGCCTACTTACATGTTCCCATTTATTCTCCACACCAGGCTTACCTGAGATTTGCAATTCAGGAGTGTCATTACCAATTTCAAACGTTGCCGTTTGGTCCATCCACGGCTCCGAGGATTTTCACCAAATTAATGGCGGAGATGATTGTTCTCCTTCGCAAGCAAGGAGTCACAATTATCCCATACTTGAACGATCTCCTGATAAAGGCGAGATCCAGGGACCAGTTGGTCCGGAACGTTGCACTCTCCATGACAGTTCTTCAACAACATGGTGTCAGGTTCGGTCTGGTTTGTGTCCCCGGAGGGGGCGCTAGTGGGTCAGTGGAGGTAGGAGGGAAAAAGTGAGAAGGCTGGATTAAGTTTCTGCGCATGGGCGCAATGATGTTTTATTCAACAGAAAGTTCACAAAGGCAGCAGAAATAAACAATAAGGAATGCAATGTAAATGGTGCAGCGTGAAAGCTGAGAGTCTATGGCAACAGAAATATGACAATGGATGAATGATAACTGTTGAATGATAACTGATGATTGATAACTGATGAATGATAATCTGGTATGGGAACCAGAGCAGTTTAAAACATGGAGCCAGCAGAGATGGTAACATACAGCAAACCTGGTAGCAGTGGCAGGAGACTAGCAAAGTTCACAGTGCAGGTGATGAGGCACAAGCAGCAAGCAAGCTGCATCACAGGTGAGGTGATGGAATGCACCTGGAGAGAGTCTCTACTGCTAGGCTGAAGCACACTGTGTTGGTGATTAGTGTGAAGCCTGTAAACAGAAGCAGGTGTTGCTGAGGCTTGTAGTTCCACGGAGCTGTAAGAGGATTACCAGGAACACGGAGTAACAAGCAGGTAACCAGGAACACAGGGGAACTGGAGACTGGAACACAGGAACTTGCACACTGAATGTCGCAGGAGAGCTGGAGAGGTTGCTGGAACTTGTAGTTCCACAGGAACACTGGAACAGCTGGAAACTGGAACGGAACTGGAACAGCTGGGAACTGGAACAGCTGGAAACTGGAACGGAACTGGAACAGCTGGGAACTGGAACGGAACAGCTGGGACCTGTAATTCCACAAGTCCAATACACAAGGATATCTCTGTAGACAGAGGATTGCAAACAGGAGCCGCCTGTTCACAGAATGTGACGTGCAGGAGAGTTGGAGTGGTTGCTGGAACTTGTAGTTCCACAGGAACACCGGAACTGCTGGAAACTGGAACGTAACTGGAACAGCTGGGACCTGTTGTTCCACAGGTCTAATACACAAGGATCTCTGAAGACAGAGGACTGCAAACAGGAGACGCCTGTTCACAGAATGTGACTTGTTGTCCAAGGCGATGTGAGAGAGCCACAAACTGGAAGTTATACCTCCTGCCCAGCAGTGATTGGACACAAACTGCAGGCGGAGATACTAGCTGGATTGGGTGTCCAGATCAGCTGTGAGTTAGCTGAAGCACTCCAGGCTGCAGAGGACGGAAAACTAGAACTGGAACAGAACTGAACTGCTGGAACCTGTAGTTCCACAGCAGTGATGCAATGGAAAATGCAGATTCCTGACACATGGTTGGCTCCTAAACTTGCCAAAATCACAGTTGATTCAGACGATGCGGTTGTCATTTTTGGGAATGATATTGGACACAGAACTACAGAGAGTCTTTCTTCCTGTGGAAAAGGCTCTGGAACTTCAGAGTCTGGTCAAACAAATTCTGAAACCACCAAGAGTGTCAATCCATCAATGCATTCGGTTGCTGGGGAAGAGGGTTGTGGCCTACGAGGCCATTCAGTTTGGCAGGTTACATGCTAGAGTGTTCCAGCGCTACCTCTTGAACAAGTGGTCCGGGTCCCATCTACACATGCACCAGAAGATAATCCTGTCTTCCAAGACGAGGGTATCACTCCTGTGGTGGCTGCACAGCTCTCACCTCCTAGAGAGGCACAGGTTCGGGATACAGGACTGGATCCTAGTGACCACGGATGCAAGCCTCCGAGGCTGGGGGGCAGTCACCATGGGAGAAAACTTCCAAGGAAGATGGTCAAGTCAGGAGACTTGTCTCCACATAAATGTTCTGGAGCTAAGGGAAATTTACAATGGCCTCCTACAAGTGGAACATCTTCTTCGAGATCTACCTGTACTGATCCAGTCAGACAATGTAACAGCAGTAGCGTACATAAACCGTCAGGGCGGAACGAAAAACAGAGCGGCGATGGCAGAAGCCACAAGGCTTTTTCGCTGGGCGGAAAAGCATACAAGCGCTCTGTCAGCAATCTTCATTCCAGGAGTGGACATCTGGGAAGCAGACTTCCCCAGCAGACACGATCTCCATCCAGGAGAGTGGGGCCTCCACCAAGAAGTCTTCGCAGAGGTGACAGGTCATTGGGGAACTCCTCAAGTAGACATGATGGCTTCTCGTCTCAAAAAGAAGCTTCAGAGATATTGTTCCATGTCAAGGGACCCTCAAGCGATTGCAGTGGATGCTCTCGTGACACCGTGGGTGTTTCTGTCGGTGTATGTATTGCCTTCACTTCCTCTCATTCCAAAAGTTCTAAAGATCATAAGAAGAACAAAGATCCGAGCGATCCTCATAGTTCCAGACTGGCCAAGGAGGGCTTGGTATCCAGATCTTCAGGACTTACTCATCGGAGATCCCTGGCCTCTGTGCGTGTATTAGGACTTACCGGGGCTACGTTTGACGGCGTGGCAGTTGAACGCAAAATCCTAGCACGTAAGGTTATTCTCAGTGAAGTCATTCCCACACTTATTCAGGCCAGAAAAGGGGTAACGTCTATACATTACCACCATATTTGGAGAAAATATGTGTCTTGGTGTGAATCCAAGAAGGCTCCTACGGAAGAGTTTCAGCTAGGAAGGTTTCCCCATTTTCTACAAGCAGGTGTGGATGCGCGACAAAATTGGGCTCAATCAAGGTTCAGATTTCAGCCTTATCGATTTTCTTTCAGAAACAATTGGCCTCCCTTCCAGAAGTTCAGACTTTCCTGAAGGGCGTATTGCACATCCAACCTCCATTGGCACCATGGGATCTTAATGTGGTGTTGCAGTTCCTTCAATCACATTGGTTTGAACCTTTATGGAAGGTGGTGTTGAAATTCCTCACTTGGAAAGTGGTCATCCGGTTGGCCTTGGCATCTGCAAGGTGGGTGTCTGAGTTGGCGGCCTTGTCTCACAAGAGCCCTTATTTGATCTTCCATGAAGATAGAGCTGAATTGAGGACATGTCAGCAATTTTTCCCAAAGGTGGTTTCCTCTTTCCACATAACCAACCTATCGTGGTACCTGTGGCTACTGATGCCTTCGTTGATTCAAAATCTCTGGATGTGGTCAGAGCTTTAAAGATTTATGTCACCAGAACGGCTCACTTCAGAAAAACAGAAGCTCTATTTGTCCTGTATGCTCCCAACAAGGTTGGGTGTCCTGCTTTCAAGCAGACCATTGCGCGCTGTATCTGTAACACGATTCAGCAGGCCCATTCCACTGATGTATTGCCATAACCGGAATCAGTGAAGGCCCATTCCACTAGGAAGGTGGGCTCATCCTGGGTGGCTGCCCGGGGGGTCTCGGCATTGCAACTTTGCCGAGCAGCTACTTGGTCGGGGCCAAACACTTTTGCACAGTTCTATAAGTTTGACACCTTGGCCGATGGAGACCTTAAGTTTAGTCAATGGGGGCTGCAGAGTCGTCCGCACTCTCCCATCCGTTCTAGAGCTTTGGTATAATCCCATGGTTCTAATGGTGACCCCAGCATCCTCTAGGACGTATGAGAAAATAGGATTTTAATACTTACCGGTAAATCCTTTTCTCTTAGTCCGTGGAGGATGCTTGGCGCCCGTCCCAGTGCGTACTGTATCTGCAGTTAATAGTTATGGTTACACATATGCTGTGTTACGTTTCTTAAGGGGGGAACCTGGATTGCACATCCTATTACTAAAGATATCAAGAGGTGCTATCATGCTGAGGCTTCTACTACTATGCTGGGGGAAGAGAGATGCAGATGCACACTCTTAGCACTAAGAACACTGATAATAAAAATAATTTAAATAAACCCTTACAATTAACATGGGCCCTCATTCTGAGTTGTTCGGTCGCAAGCTGCTTTTAGCAGCATTGCACACGCTAAGCCGCCGCCTACTGGGAGTGAATCTTAGCATAGTAGAATTGTGAACGAAAGATTCTCAAAATTGCGAATAGACACTTCTCAGCAGTTTCTGAGTAGCTCCAGACTTACTCGGCATCTGCGATCAGTTCAGTGCTTGTCGTTCCTGGTTTGACGTCACAAACACACCCAGCGTTCGCCCAGACACTTCTCCGTTTCTCCAGCCACTCCAGCGTTTTTCCCAGAAACGGTAGCGTTTTTCCGCACACACCCATAAAACGGCCTGTTTCCACCCAGAAACACCCACTTCCTGTCAATCACACTCCAATCACCAGAACGAAGAAAATACCTCGTAATACCGTGAGTAAAATACCAAACTTCTTAGCAAATTTATTTTTCGCAGTCGCAGTGCGGACATTGCGCATGCGCACTAAGCGGAAAATCGCTGCGATGCAAAGAAATTTACCGAGCGAACAACTCGGAATGACCACCATGGAGTATAATTGAAGTTCTTAGCACACATTTGCGCAAATATGCGGGCCCATGTACCGTGGCCAGGTGACTTCATCACATTGGTCCCTAACATCCCTAATATTATCACATTCTATAAATTTATACAGGACTTACCTCTAAATAGGGCCTTATCAATGTGTGATCTGAGATGCAGGAACCCAGCCAATTAAAACACCTGAGGGTGAATGGGAGGAGTGCAAATCCAGAGGAAGGAAGCCGGCCTACCAGTGTACAATATATACACAAATATAGTGGAAAAAAAGGGGGGAACCTGGATTGCACATCCTATTAATAAAGTGTGCATCTGCATCTCTCTTCCCTCAGCATAGTGTTACGTTTCTTGTCAGCCTGTTGCTGCAATTGTTCATGCCGTTGGCCTGTGTTCTGTTGAATGCCATGTTCTGCGGTATGGTTGAGGTGTGAGCTGGTATGGATCTCACCTTAGTTTAACAATAAATCCTTTCTTCGAAATGTCCGTCTCCCTGGGCACAGTTCCTATAAGGGGAGTCTGGAGAAGGGGCATAGAGGGAGGAGCCAGTTCACACCCTTTCAAAGTCTTAAAGTGCCCATATCTCCTGCGGATCCCGTCTATACCCCATGGTTCTAATGATGACCCCAGCATCCTCTACGAACTAAGAGAAAAGGATTTACCTGTAGATATTAAAATCCTATTATACAGGGGGAGTAGCCTGTGGTGTGCAGTTGTTGTTGTTGTTGTTATTATTTTTATACAGGGGATCAGCCTGTGGCATCCTGTTATTATTATTATTATTATTATTATAATACAGGAGGAGCAGCCTATGTTGTCCTATTATTAATATTATAAAGAAGGAGTAGCTAGTGGTGTCCACTTATTATTATTATTATTATGCAGGAGCAGCAGCCTGTGGTGTCCTGTCATTATTATTATACAGGGGAAGCAGGCTGTGGTGTCCTGTTGTTATTATTATACAGAAGGTAGTAGCCTGTTGTGTTCTATTATTATTATTTTTTTGCAGAGGGAGCAGCCTGTGGTGTCATTTTATTATAACTATAAATGGAGAGCTGAATGGGGTGTCCTGTTGTTATTATTATAATACGGGGGGAGCAGGTTTTTGTGTATGGTTATTATTATACAGGGACAGCAGCTTGTGGTGTCTTATTATTATTATTATTATTATTATTATTATACATTTGGAGTGGTGGTGATGTCACAGTGATTTCACTTATATCTATAGTAATAATACAGGGACATGACTGGGGAGGTGAGGGGGATCTGGGAGCGTCTCAGTGACATCACATATCTATAATAATAATACAGGAATATGACTGGGAGGTGAGGGGATCTGAGAATGTCACAGTGACATCAATTACATCTATAGTAATAATACAGGGACATGACTGGGGGTGAGGGTGATCTGGGAGCGTCACAGTGACATCACTTATATCTATAGTGATAATACAGGGATGTGACTGGGGAGGTGAGGGGATCTGGGAGCTTCACAGTGACGACACTTATATCTATAGTAATAATACAAGGACACGACTGTGGAGGTGAGGAGGTCTGGGAGAGACACAGTGACATCACTTATATCTATAGTGATAATACAGGGACATGACTGGGGAGGTGAGGGGTCTGGGAGTTTCACAGTGACATCACTTATATCTATAGTGATAATACAGGGACATGACTGGGAAGGTGAGTACATCTGGGAATGTCACAGTGACATCAATTACATCTATAGTAATAATACAGGGACATGACTGGGGAGGTGAGGGGGATCTGGGAGCATCTCAGTGACATCACTTATATCTATAGTAATAATACAGGGACATGACTGGGAGGTGAGGGGATCTGAGAATGTCACAGTGACATCAATTACATCTATAGTAATAATACAGGGACATGACTGGGGGTGAGGGTGATCTGGGAGCATCACATTTACATCACTTTTAACTATAGTGATAATACAGGGATGTGACTGGGGAGGTGAGGGGATCTGGGAGCTTCACAGTGACGCCACTTATATCTATAGTAATAATACAGGGACATGACTGCGGAGGTGAGGGGATATGGGAATGTCACTATGACATTACTTATATCTATAATAATAATACAGGGACATGACTGGGGAGGTGAGGAGATCTGGGAGTATTTACAGTGATATTGATGTCTCCCCCATTTAGCAGGATTACACCATAGTGAAGAAGACATTCAGTGAGCATGAGACCCCCAGCAACCATCCTCGTGTTGCAGGTGGACTAAGCAGGACCTAGAGCCCCATCACAGTGCCTCCACCTCACTTACTGACTCACTGATACATAAGAGACACAATGACCAGAAGATCCTGAAACTCACCAACAAGATCATTCAGCTGCTGACTGGAGAGGTGACTGCTGGGTATGAGGCATTATACAGTAACACCAGGGGTTGTGTCTGGGTGATGACTGGAGAGGTGACTGCTGGGAATGGGGCATTATACAGTAACACCAGGGGGACGTGTCTGGGTGATGACTGGAGAGGTGACTGCTGGGAATGGGGCATTATACAGTAACACCAGGGGAAGTGTCTGGGTGATGACTGGAGAGGTGACTGCTGGGAATGGGACATTATACAGTAACACCAGGCAATGTGTCTGGGTGATGACCGGAGAGGTGACTGCTGGGAATGGGCCATTATACAGTAACACCAGGGGGACGTGTCTGGGTGATGACTGGAGAGGTGACTGCTGGGAATGGGACACTATACAGTAGCACCAGGGGATGTGTCTAGTTGATGACTGGAGAGGTGACTGCCGTGAATGGGACATTATACAGTAACACCAGGGGATGTGTCTGGGTGATGACTGGAGAGGTGACTGCTGGGAATGGGACATTATACAGTAACACCAGGGGATGTGTCTGGGTGATGACTGTATCACTGTGTGTGTCAGGTTCCTATAAGGTGTCAGGATGCCACTGTCTATGTCTCCATGCAGGAGGGGGAGTATATAGAGGAACACAGGGGTCTGTACAAGGACGTGATGATGGAGAATTACCAGCCCCTCGCATCACTGGGTAAGAGGAGACTGTCATGTATTGTACAGGGGAGAGCAGGTATGGGGGCCCCTATATACTCACATCACCTGATAATCACATATATACACTGTACTCAGTCACTGTGTGTCTCCTACAGATGGGCCCAGTAACAGAGATACCCAAGAGAGATGTCCCCGTCCTCTGTATTCCCAGGATTGTACAGAGGAGAATCACAGGACCCCACAGGAGGATCAGGTAGGTGGGATTTAGGGTCTCACCAATATACCAAAGTCACTGTCACTATATGATCTGTAGAGGAGCTGTGTGTCTTATACACTGATATTATACTGTTTCACCTCAGTTTAATCTGTTTGCAAATGTCATTATAGTACATGACTGATATGAAGGCAGAAGATATAGAGGGAGAAGAAGAGACGTATGTGACTGATATAAAGGCAGAAGATATAGAGGGAGAAGAAGAGACGTATGTGACTGATATAAAGGCAGAAGATATAGAGGGAGAAGAAGAGACGTATGTGACTGATATGAAGGCAGAAGATACAGAGGGAGAAGAAGAGACGTATGTGACTGATATAAAGGCAGAAGATACAGAGGGAGAAGAAGAGACGTATGTGACTGATATAAAGGCAGAAGATATAGAGGGAGAAGAAGAGACGTATGTGACTGATATAAAGGCAGAAGATATAGAGGGAGAAGAAGAGACGTATGTGAGGGGTGATCAGCAGTGTAAGGAGGAGGAGATCCCTACATATATCAGCACAGGTGAGTAATAAACACTTATTACAGAAAAGCGTCACATATTCTCCTTGCTCAGTCACTACAGCAATCTCTTATCCTACACCCTCCTCTGTCAGTACAAACTAATGAGGAAAATGTATTTTCCCAGTGGTGGAGTCAGGAGCCATCAGCCCCTATTATACTCCTGCTCTCCTCTCACATCATGTCACTGTGTGTTACCAGCCCAGATATCTGACCAGTCTCCTCCCCACACTCTCTGGTGTATCTCATACATCAGGAGACATCAGCCCCTATTGTACTCCTGCTCTCCTCTCGCATCATGTCACTGTGTGGTACCAGCCCAGAGATCTGACCAGTCTCCTCCCCACACTCTCTGGTGTATCTCATACATCAGGAGCCATCAGCCCCTATTATACTCCTGCTCTCCCCCTCACATCATGTCACTGTGTGTTACCAGCCCAGAGATCTGACCAGTCTCCTCCCCACACTCTCTGGTGTATCTCATACATCAGGAGCCATCAGCCCCTATTATACTCCTGCTCTCCCCCTCACATCATGTCACTGTGTGTTACCAGCCAGAGATCTGACCAGTCTCCTCCCCACACTCTCTGGTGTATCTCATACATCAGGAGCCATCAGCCCCTATTATACTCCTGCTCTCCCCCTCACATCATGTCACTGTGTGTTACCAGCCCAGATATCTGACCAGTCTCCTCCCCACACTCTCTGGTGTATCTCATACATCGGGAGACATCAGCCCCTATTATACTCCTGCTCTCCTCCTCACATCATGTCACTGTGTGTCACCAGCCCAGAGATCTGACCAGTGTCCTCCCCACACTCTCTGGTGTATCTCGTACATCAGGAGCCATCAGCCCCTATTATACTCCTGCTCTCCCCTCACATCATGTCACTGTGTGTTACCAGCCCAGAGTTCTGACCAGTCTACTCCCCACACTCTCTGGTGTATCTCGTACATCAGGAGACATCAGCCCCTATTATACTCCTGCTCTGCCCCTCACATAATGTCACTGTGTTACCAGCCCAGAGATCTGACCAGTCTCCTCCCCACACTCTCTGGTGTATCTCATACATCAGGAGCCATCAGCCCCTATTATACTCCTGCTCTCCCCCTCACATCATGTCACTGTGTTACCAGCCCAGAGATCTGACCAGTCTCCTCCCCACACTCTCTGGTGTATCTCATACATCAGGAGCCATCAGCCCCCTATTATACTCCTGCTCTCCCCCTCACATCATGTCACTGTGTGTTACCAGCCCAGAGATCTGACCAGTCTCCTCCCCATACTCTCTGGTGTATCTCATACACCAGGAGCCATCAGCCCCTATTATACTCCTGCTCTCCTCCCTACATCATGTCACTGTGTGTTACCAGCCCAGATATCTGACCAGTATCCTCCCACACTCTCTGGTGTATCTCATACATCAGGAGACATCAGCCCCTATTATACTCCTGCTCTCCCCCTCACATCATGTCACTGTGTGTTACCAGCCCAGAGATCTGACCAGTCTCCTCCCCACACTCTCTGGTGTATCTCATACATCAGGAGCCATCAGCCCCTATTATACTCCTGCTCTCCCCTCACATCATGTCACTGTGTGTCACCAGCAGCCATACTGTGTGCTAGCAGTACCTCTGCCTATAGTATTACATGCCAGGTTTTCAATGAGCCGATGCACTTTAAAGTTCTTCAGCTGGGTGTGCTGGCTCCTCCCCTCTATGCCCCCTCCTACATCCAGTTTAGTAAAATGTAATACGGACGCTCTACAGGGGGATCCGCTATAGCCCTCTGTGTACACTGGCAGCGGTAGTGGAAACAGGCATTCATGTTACTTTTTACACCTGTTTGGAGACATTGCCAGTATAAATATCTGTAGCGCTCCAGCGCCATTACAGGGGGTGGAGCTTCCTTAGAGCGGCACCAGTGGCGTTTTGGCGCTTTCCTCTGCTTACAGCTGCAGCAGCAAGGACACAGTTCTTCCAGAGACTCAGTATACACAGGAAACTGGTACAGGGGTGTAAATAAGGGGAGAGCCGCTATTATACACACTTTACTGTCCTGAAAAGGACAAGACTCCGGTGTTACACTGTGATACAGACATCCTGCAGTCTTACTGAGTCTGTGCTGTTCCTCTCTCTGCGTCTCCTCACATACCAGTCTGGGCAGGCTTGCTATTCAATATACTTGTCTGTTTGTGTGGTTGATTGTTGTCTACTGTAAACATGGTAAAACACCAATTATGCAGTGTATGTCACACCAGATTCTCTCCCTCTGCGGTTGGTTCCCTCTCATGTGAACAATGCAGCCAGTCCTCCCAAGTTAGTTAGACTGGAGGGGGAGGGTCAGGAGCCATCCTGGCTCAGTGACATAAAAACCATGATGACAGACATGTCATCCCAGCTCACTGCTAATAAGCAAAAGACACAACAACTGCAGCAGGCTGTAGCAGACCTAGCTGCAAGGGCAGATAATAAACAGCCCCCTCTCCCTATTTCAGGGTCACATAAGCGTGGGCTGCCTGATTTACTCTCAGAATCTGAGGCTTTCAGTACACACTGAGGTGTGATCGCGCTGCGGGGCGAGCTGATAGTCACATTACCCAGGACACTGGCAGATACAGCCTTACAGGGGTCTTACCCATCGTGTAAGCATAAAAAGTACCTCAGGCCAGTATAAAATGCGGGAAGACCGTGCGCCATTAAGGGGGCGGGGCCTTCACCATGAGCGTATTCAGCAGCTCACCAGCGCCATTTTCTCTCTACAGCTCACACAGAAAACGCTGGCAGGGAAGCGCTGCCCCTCCACATCAACTCCAGACTACCTCAGCGGTACCAGGGGGTTATAGAGGGGGGGGGGCAGCAGTAGTTATATCCTTACTAATACCCTACTAAGGGTATTTAGTCTGCACCTGGCTAAGTTATTTGTTAGCTACAGGGGCTCTATGTGGCTGGTGTCCTCATTCCTCTGTGTCTCTCTAAAGGGTTCTGTGTGGAATTGTGCTTACTGCATATACTCGTGTGTGTGTGTGTGTGTGTGTGTGTGTGTGCCTCACATTACAATGTCCCAGGAGTGTGTTTCCTGGACAGCAGAATGTTTTTCCTCCGCAGGGGGATCACTACAGTGTACTCAGGACAGTACACATTCTCAGGCTACTGGGTCTGAACCTCCTTGGTTGGACTCCATAAGGGGGAAGATTACTAATTTCTCTGACGTCCTAGTGGATGCTGGGAACTCCGAAAGGACCATGGGGAATAGCGGGCTCCGAAGGAGGCTGGGCACTCTAGAAAGATTTATGACTACCTGGTGTGCACTGGCTCCTCCCACTATGACCCTCCTCCAAGCCTCAGTTAGATTTTGTGCCCGGCCGAGGTTGGATGCACACTAGGGGCTCTCCTGAGCCTTTAGAAATAAAGTATAGATTTAGGTTTTTTATTTTCAGTGAGACCTGCTGGCAACAGGCTCACTGCAGCGAGGGACTAAGGGGAGAAGAAGCGAACCTGCCTGCTTGCAGCCAGCTTGGGCTTCTTAGGGTACTGGACACCATTAGCTCCAGAGGGATCGACCACAGGCCCAGCCTTGATGTTCGGTCCCGGAGCCGCGCCGCCGTCCCCCTTACAGAGCCAGAAGCAAGAAGAGGTCCGGAAAATCGGCGGCATGAAGACTTCTGTCTTCACCAAGGTAGCGCACAGCACTGCAGCTGTGCGCCATTGCTCCTCATACACACTTCACACTCCGGTCACTGAGGGTGCAGGGTGCTGGGGGGGGGGGGTGCCCTGAGCAGCAATAAAAACACCTTGGCTGGCAAAAATACCACAATATATAGCCACAGAGGCTATATATGTGGTAAATACCCCTGCCAGATTCCAGAAAAAAGCGGGAGAATAGTCCGCGGAAAAGGGGCGGAGCTATCTCCTTCAGCACACTGGCGCCATTTTTCCCTCACAGCTCCGCTGGAAGGAAGCTCCCTGGCTCTCCCCTGCAGTCTACACTACAGAAAAGGGTTAAAAAAGAGAGGGGGGGCACTAAATTTAGGCGCAGTATACATTATATATAAAAAAGCAGCTATAGGGGACATAACTCAGTTAGTCCCTGCATTATATAGCGCTCTGGTGTGTGCTGGCATACTCTCACTCTGTCCCCCCAAAGGGCTTTTGTGGGTCCTGTCCTCGTTTAGAGCATTTCCTGTGTGTGTGCGGTGTGTCGGTACGGCTGTGTCGACATGTTTGATGAGGATAATGATGTAGAGGCGGAGCAGATGCCTTTAGATGGGATGTCACCCCCTGCGGGGCAGACACCTGAGTGGATGAGCTTATGGAAAGAAATGAGTGCACGTATAGACTCCTTACATAAAAAATTTGACGACATGCCAGCTCGTGCCTGTCCAGGCATCTCAAAGGTCTTCAGGGGCTCTAAAACACCCGTTACCTCAGATCACAGACGCAGATGTCGACACTGATACTGACACCAATGTCGACGACGATGAGTCTAATCTAATGCCCACTAAGGCCATTCACTGTATGATTGAGGCAATGAAAGAGGTGTTAAACATTTCTGATATAACTCCAGGTACCACAAAAAAGGGTATTATGTTTGGGGAGAAAAAACTACCCGTAGTTTTTCCCCCATCAGATGAATTAAATGAAGTGTGTGAGGAAGCGTGGGCTTCCCCTGATAAAAAAATTGGTAATTCCTAAGAAGGTACTAATGGCGTTCCCTTTCCCGCCAGAGGATAGGTCACGTTGGGAAACACCTCCTAGGGTGGATAAAGCGCTCACACGTTTGTCTAAAAAGGTGGCACTACCGTCTCAGGATACGGCCGCCCTTAAGGAACCTCCTGATAGAAAGCAGGAGGCGATCCTGAAGTCTGTATACACACTCAGGCATTATACTTAGACCAGCTATTGCGTCAGCATGGATGTGCAGTGCTGCCGCTGCGTGGTCAGATAAACTGTCAGAAAATATTGACACACTAGACAGAGACACGTTTCTGCTAACCATAGACCATATCAAAGACTCAGTCTTATATATGAGAGATGCACAGAGGGAAATCTGCCGGCTGGCATCTAAAGTAAGTGCATTGTCCATTTCTGACAGGAGATGCAGATGCCAAAAGTCACATGGAAGTTTTGCCTTATAAGGGTGAGGAATTATTTAGGGATGGTCTCTCGGACCTAGTTTCCACAGCAATGTCTGGGAAGTCAGCATTTTTACCCCATGTCCCCTCACAGCCTAAGAAGGCGCCGTTTTATCAGGTTCAGTCCTTTCGGACCCAGAAAAACAAGCGTGGAAAAGGCGGGTCTTTTCTGTCTAGAGGCAGAGGTAGGGGAAAAAGGCTGCAACAAACAGCAGGTTCCCAGGAGCAAAAGTCCTCCCCCGCTTCTTCTTCCAAGTCCGCCGCATGACTGTGGGGCTCCACAGGCGGAGCCAGGTACGGTGGGGACCGTCTCAAGAATTTCAGCGATCAGTGGGCTCGCTCACAGGTGGATCCCTGGATCCTTCAAATAGTATCTCAGGGGTACAAACTGGAATTCGAGGCGTCTCCACCCCACCGGTTCCTAAAATCTGCCTTGCCGATTGCTCCCTCAGACAGGGAGGCGGTACTAGCGGCAATTCACAAGCTGTATTTCCAGCAGGTGATAATCAAGGTACCCCTACTTCAACAAGGCCGGGGTTACTATTCCACACTATTTGTGGTGCCGAAACTTGTCGGTTCGGTGAGACCCATTTTAAATTTTAAATCCTTGAACACATACATAAAAAGATTCAAGTTCAAGATGGAATCGCTCAGGGCGGTTATTGCAAGCCTGGACGAGGGGGATTACATGGTATCCTGGGACATCAAGGATGATTACTTGCATGTCCCCATTTACCATCCTCACCAGGAGTACCTCAGATTTGTGGTACTGGATTGCCATTACCAATTCCAGACGCTGCCGTTTGGACTCTCCACGGCACCGAGGGTATTTACCAAGGTTATGGCGGAAATGATGATACTCCTTCGAAAGAAGGGAGTTTTAATTATTCCGTATTTGGACGATCTCCTAATAAAGACACGGTCCAAGGAACAGTTGTTGGTGGGAGTAGCACTATCTCAGGAAGTGCTGCACCAGCACGGCTGGATTCTGAATATCCCAAAGTCACAGCTGGTTCCGACGACACGTCTACTGTTCCTGGGGATGATTCTGGACACAGTCCAGAAAAAAGTGTTTCTCCCGGAGAAGAAAGCCAGGGAGTTGTCTTCTCTAGTCAGAGACCTCCTGAAACCAAAACAGGTATCGGTGCACCACTGCACGCGGGTCCTGGGAAAGATGGTAGCTTCTTACGAAGCAATTCCATTCGGCAGGTTCCATGCCAGAATTTTTCAGTGGGACCTGTTGGACAAGTGGTCCGGATCGCATCTTCAGATGCATCGCTTAATAACCCTGTCTCCAAGAACCAGGGTGTCTCTTCTGTGGTGGCTGCAGAGTGCTCATCTTCTAGAGGGCCGCAGTTTCGGCATACAGGACTGGGTCCTGGTGACCACGGATGCCAGCCTTCGAGGCTGGGGGGCAGTCACACGGGGAAGAAACTTCCAAGGACTATGGTCGAGTCAGGAGACTTCCCTTCACATAAATATTCTGGAACTAAGGGCCATTTACAATGCCCTAAGTCAAGCAAAATCCCTGCTCCTACGCCAGCCGGTGCTGATCCAGTCAGACAACATCACGGCAGTCGCCCATGTAAATCGACACGGCGGCACAAGAAGCAGGATGGCAATGGCAGAAGCCACAAGAATTCTCAGATGGGCGGAAAATCATGTACTAGCACTGTCAGCAGTGTTCATTCCGGGAGTGGACAACTGGGAAGCAGACTTTCTCAGCAGGCACGACCTCCACCCGGGAGAGTGGGGACTTCATCCAGAAGTCTTCCAAATGATTGTAAATCAGTGGGATCGTCCACAGGTGGACATGATGGCGTCCCGCCTAAACAAAAAATTAGAGTATTGCGCCAAGTCAAGAGACCCTCAGGCGATAGCTGTGGACGCTCTAGTGGCACCGTGGGTGTACCAGTCAGTTTATGTGTTCCTTCCTCTACCTCTCATACCAAAGGTATTGAGAATAATAAGAAAGCGAGGAGTAAACATAATTCTCGTGGTTCCGGATTGGCCAAGACGAGCGTGGTACCCGGAACTTCAAGAGATGATATCAGAGGACCCGTGTCCTCTGCCGCTCAGACAAGACCTGCTACAGCAGGGGCCCTGTCTGTTCCAAGACTTACCGCGGCTGCGTTTGACGGCATGGCGGTTGAACGCCGGATCCTGAAGGAAAAGGGCATTCCGGAAGAAGTCATTCCTACGCTTATTAAAGCCAGGAAAGAGGTTACAGCAAATCATTATCACCGCATATGGCAGAAATATGCTGCATGGTGTGAGGCCGAAAAGGCCCCAACAGAAGAATTTCAACTAGGTCGATTTCTTCATTTCCTGCAAGCAGGAGTGAATATGGGCCTAAAACTAGGCTCCATTAAGGTACAGATCTCGGCTCGGTCGATTTTCTTTCAAAAAGAACTAGCTTCAGTACCTGAAGTTCAGACATTTGTGAAAGGTGTGCTGCATATTCAAACCCCGTTTGTGCCTCCTGTGGCACCTTGGGATCTCAACGTGGTGTTGAGTTTCTTAAAATCACATTGGTTTGAGCCACTAAACACTGTGGATCTAAAATATCTCACGTGGAAAGTGGTCATGTTATTGGCCTTGGCTTCGGCCAGGCGAGTATCAGAATTGGCGGCTTTACCTTGTAAAAGCCCTTATCCGATTTTCCATATGGATAGGGCAGAATTGAGGACTCGTCCCCAGTTTCTCCCTAAGGTGGTGTCAGCGTTTTACCTGAACCAGCCTATTGTGGTGCCTGCGGCTACTAGGGACTTGGAGGACTCCAAGTTGCTGGACGTTGTCGGGGCCCTGAAAATATTTGTTTCCAGGACGGCTGGAGTCAGGAAATCTGACTCGCTGTTTATCCTGTATGCACCCAACAAGCTGGGTGCTCCTGCTTCTAAGCAGACTATTGCTCGTTGGATTTGTAATACAATTCAGCTTGCACATTCTGTGGCAGGCTTGCCTCAGCCAAAATCTGTCAATGCCCATTCCACAAGGAAGGTGGGCTCATCTTGGGCGGCTGCCCGAAGGGTCTCGGCTTTACAACTTTGCCGAGCAGCTACTTGGTCAGGGGCAAACATGTTTGCTAAATTCTACAAATTTGATACCCTGGCTGAGGAGGACCTGGAGTTCTCTCATTCGGTGCTGCAGAGTCATCCGCACTCTCCCGCCCGTTTGGGAGCTTTGGTATAATCACCATGGTCCTTTCGGAGTTCCCAGCATCCACTAGGACGTCAGAGAAAATAAGAATTTACTCACCGGTAATTCTATTTCTCGTAGTCCGTAGTGGATGCTGGGCGCCCATCCCAAGTGCGGTTTATCTGCAATACTTGTACATAGTTATTGTTAACTAAATCGGGTTATTGTTGAGCCATCTGTTGAGAGGCTCACTTGTTTCATACTGTTAACTGGGTATAATATCACAAGTTATACGGTGTGATTGGTGTGGCTGGTATGAGTCTTACCCGGGATTCAAAATCCTTCCTTATTGTGTACGCTCGTCCGGGCACAGTGTCCTAACTGAGGCTTGGAGGAGGGTCATAGGGGGAGGAGCCAGTGCACACCAGGTAGTCATAAATCTTTCTAGAGTGCCCAGCCTCCTTCGGAGCCGGCTATTCCCCATGGTCCTTTCGGAGTTCCCAGCATCCACTACGGACTACGAGAAATAGAATTACCGGTGAGTAAATTCTTATTATTTCTAATAAACTCTCCCATACTGAGAAGGAGACGCAGTATATGAGAAAGTCTGTGGATGACCTGATGAATAAAGAGTCAGCCCCCACACCTGCACCTCTAACCTCTCCCATTTATCCACAGAAGTGTACACTGGCCCAGATATTGCAGGCTGACACTGATGACGATGCTCAGATACAGGGGACGGTGAGGTGGATCTGGGGGGGGGGGGTGCGGCTCTTGCTCAAGGGGTGCAGGCTCTAATAGAGGCCATTAGGGATGTATTGCAGATCTCAGAAAAAGTAACAGTAGAAGAGGAAGAATCTTATTTTAATGTAAAAAAGATCCTCAGTTACTTTCCCTGCGTCAGAAGAGTTACGTTCTCTTTTTGCAGAAACTTGGGTAAATCCAGAGAAAAAGTTTAAAATCCCTAAAAGATTGCTCACCTCATTTCCTTTCCCTCAGGATGATAGGAAGAAATGGGAAAATCCACCGATAGTGGACGCCTCTGTATCTAGATTGTCACGTAAAATGATTTACCTGTCCCAGACGCAGCCTCCTTAAAGGATACGACTGACCGCGGAATTGAGACCACACTCAAATCTCTGTACACAGCTGCTGGGGTGGCAAAATGGTCAGGTAACCTAATTGATGATTTAGATTCTCTGCATAGGAGTGACATTACTCTTGCATCACATTCAGGACTCTGCAAACGTTATGGTGAAGGCCATGAAGGAAATTGGCCTGCTCAACGCACGTGTCAGGGTCCGCACGCAGAGGCTTATGGTTATGCCAATAGACTGCGGATGCGGATTCCAGGAGAAGCGTGGAGATCCTGCCCTTCACAGGTGAGGCCTTGTTTGGAGATGGACTGGATACCTGGATATTCAAGGCGACTGCGTGTAGGTCGACACATCTTCTTTCCGCAGCAACCCCAGCTAGAAAATCATATTCTGCCCCTACGTTGCAGTCCTTTCGGGCAGCAAAATTTAAAAACAGATCCAAAGGTTCCTCCACTGCCTTTAGAGGTGGTCGAGGAAAATCCAGAAAACCTGAAACTACAGGTTCTCAAGAACAGAGCTCAGGTTCTGCTTCCTGAAAGTCTTCAGCATGACGGTGGACCACATTGCCTGGAGAAAAGGCAGGTGGGAGAACGTTTAAAGGATTTCAGTCATATCTGGGCAACATCATGCTTAAGTCTCTGGGTCAAATATCTTATTGCCCAGGGATACAGACTGGAGTTTCAAGAACTCCCACCTCACAGATTCCTCAAATCAGGATTACCAGCTTCTCAGGAAGCAAGTACAATCCTGCAACAGGCAATTCAAAAGTTGGTTCAGACACAGGTCATTGTCCCAGTTTCACCTCAGCTACAGAACAAGGGTTATTTCTCTTACGTCATAGAGGATGCTGGGGACTCCATAAGGACCATAGGGTATAGACGGGCTCCGCAGGAGATAGGGCACCTAAAAGAACTTTGACTATGGGTGTGCACTGGCTCCTCCCTCTATGCCCCTCCTTCAGACCTCAGTTAGATTCTGTGCCCAGAGGAGAAAGGGTACAATGCAGAGAGCTCTCCAGAGTTTTCTGTTTTGAAGAATTTGTTAGGTTTTTTATTTTCAGGGAGTCCTGTTGGCAACAGGCTCCCTGCATCGTGGGACTGAGGAGGGAGAAGCAGGGCTGGCTTGTCAAGTTGGGCACTACTTCTAAGGCTACTGGACACAATTAGTTTCAGAGGGAGTCGGAACACAGGTCTCACCTGGGGTTCGTCCCGGAGCCGCGTCGCCGTCCTCCTCACAGATGCCGAAGATAGAAACCAGGTGAGTATGAGAAGGCAAAGAAGACATCAGGCGGCAGAAGACATCAGATCTTCATGAGGTAAGCGCGCAGCGGTATGCAGCGCGACATTGCTCCCAGTCACACACACAAGCAGGTACTGAAGGGTGCAGAGCGCAGGATACTGATCTCTCCCCTGCTGAACTTCACAGGCTGGAAAAAAGAGGAGGGGGGCACTTTGGCGACGCAGTGAGTGGGAATTAAGGTTATACAGGTTGAGTATCCCTTATCCAAAATGCTTGAGGCCAGAGGTATTTTGGATATGGGATTTTTCCGTATTTTGGAATAATTGCATACCATAGTGAGATATCATGGTGATGGGGCCTAAATCTAAGCACAGAATGCATTTATGTTTCATATACACCTTATACACACAGCCTGAAGGTCATCGTCTCCTGACACAGCGGCCCTTAAGGACCCTGCAGATCGCAGGCAAGAAACTACCTTAAAGTGTATTTATTCTCATACGGGTGCTGTGCCAAGACCGACAATTGCGTCGGCATGGGTGTGTAGCGCAATTGTAGCTTGGACAGATGAGCTGACAGATCACTTTGATAATATGGATAAGGATACTATATTCTTAACTCTAGCCCATATAAAAGACGCAGTCTTATTTATGAGGGATGCTCAAATGGACATTGGATTGCTAGCTTCTAGGGCCAATGCCATGTCTATCTCTGCGAGAAGATCCTTATGGACTCGCCAATGGACGGGTGATGCAGATTCCAAAAAACATGGAAGTACTACCCTATAAGGGATATGTATTGTTTGGGGATGGGCTGACGGACCTGGTTTCCACAGCTACAGCAGGTAAATCAAATTTTTTACCATATATTCCCCAACAGCAAAAGAAAGTACCACCCTATCAGATGCAGTCCTTTCGGTCGCACAAGTCCAGAAGAGGTCGGGGATACTCTTTCCTTGCCAGAGGTAAGGGCAGAGGCAAAAGAGCACCTGCTTCGGCAGGTGCCCAGGAACAAAAGTCTTTCCCGGCTGCTCCAAAACCCACAGCATGACGCTGGGGCTCTCCTGAGGGAGTCCGCACCGGTGGGGGCACGTCTTCGACTTTTCAGTCAGGCCTGGGTCAGATCAGACCTGAATCCCTGGGTGTTGGAAATAGTTTCCCAGGGTTACAAACTGGAATTCGAGGAGGTGCCCCCGCGCCGATTTTTCAAATCGGCCCTACCAGCTTCCACATCGGAAAGGGATGTAGTGTTAGCTGCAATTCAAACGCTGTGTATACAGCAAGTGATAATCAAGGTTCCCCTGCACCAGCAGGGAAGAGGTTACTACTCAACCCTATTTGTGGTCCCGAAACCGGACGGGTCGGTCAGACCTATTTTGAATCTGAAATCCCTAAACCTGTACATAAAAAGATTCAAATTCAAAATGGAATCACTCAGAGCGATGATAGCCACCATGGAGGAGGGGGAGTTTATGGTGTCTCTGGACATAAAGGATGCGTACCTTCAAGTCCCCATATATGCCCCCCATCAGTAATACCTGAGATTCGCTGTACTGGATTGTCATTACCAATTTCAGACGTTGCCGTTTGGACTTTCCACGGCCCCGAGGATTTTCACCAAGATAATGGCGGAAATGATGGTGGTCCTGCGCAAGCATGGAGTCACAATTATCCCATACTTGGACGATCTCCTGATAAAAGCGAGATCAAGAGAGAAATTGCTGAGCAGTGTGGCGCTCTCTCTGAGAGTGCTCCCAGCAACACGGTTGGAATAAGAGTACAGACGATACTCGTTGTCCCGGACTGGCCTCGAAGGGCCTGGTACTCAGATCTACAAGAGATGCTCACAGGAGATCCCTGGCCTCTTCCTCTGAGGGAAGACCTGTTGCAACAGGGGCCCTGTGTATTTCAAGACTTACCGCGGTTCAGTTTGACGGCATGGCGGTTGAACTCCGAATCCTAGCGAAAAAGGGGATTCTGGAAGAGGTCATCCCTACTTTAATAAAGGCTAGGAAGGAGGTGACGGTTAAGCATTATCACCGTATCTGGCGAAAGTATGTGTCTTGGTGTGAAACCAAGAATGCACCTACGGAAGATTTTCATCTGGGTCGTTTTCTCCACTTCCTACAGACAGGAGTGGATATGGGCCTGAAATTAGGCTCTGTTAAGGTACAGATTTCGGCCCTCTCGATTTTTTTTCAGAAGGAGTTGGCTTCTCTTCCAGAAGTCCAGACGTTTGTAAAGGGAGTGCTGCACATCCAGCCTCCTTTTGTGCCTCCAGTGGCACCGTGGGACCTCAACGTGGTGTTGCAGTTCCTAAAATCACACTGGTTTGAACTGCTTAACAAGGTTGAGTTGAAATTTCTTACCTGGAAGGTGGTCATGTTGTTGGCCTTAGCATCAGCAAGGCGAGTGTCAGAATTGGCGGCTTTGTCACACAAGAGCCCCTACTTGATTTTTCATGTGGATCGAGCTGAATTGAGGACACGTCCGCAATTTTTGCCTAAAGTGGTTTCTTCGTTCCATGTGAAACAACCTATTGTGGTGCCTGTGGCTACAAGTGACCTGGAGGATTCCAGAGCCCTGGACGTAGTCAGGGCCTTAAAGATTTATGTAGCCAGGACGGCTAGAATTAGGAAAACAGAGGCTCTGTTTGTCCTGTATGCAGCCAATAAGATTGGCGCACCTGCTTCGAAGCAGACTATTGCTTGCTGGATCTGTAATACGATTCAGCAGGCTCATTCTACGGCTGGATTGCCGATACCAAATTCGGTTAAGGCCCATTCCACTAGGAAGGTGGGCTATTCTTGGGCGGCTGCCCGAGGCGTCTCGGCATTACAACTTTGCCGAGCGGCGACTTGGTCGGGGTCAAACACTTTTGCTAAATTCTACAAGTTTGATACCCTGGCTGATGAGGACCTAGCGTTTGCTCAGTCGGTGCTGCAGAGTCATACGCACTCTCCCGCCCGATTGGATGCTTTGGTATAAACCCCATTGTCCTTACGGAGTCCCCAGCATCCTCTAGGACGTAAGAGAAAATAAGATTTTAAACCTACCGGTAAATCTATTTCTCCTAGTCCGTAGAGGATGCTGGGCGCCCGTCCCAGTGCAGAAACTCTCTATATAGTTGTTGCTTAAATAAGGGTTATGTTACAGTTGACATCGGTCTTGGACCGTTGCTGTTATTGTTCATACAGTTAACTGGTTTTGTATGATCCAGGTTACGTGGTATGCTTGGTGTGGGCTGGTATGAATCTTGCCCTAGGATTTCTAAATCCTGCCTTGTAGTGTCCATCTCCTCTGGGCACAGTTCTCTAACTGTGAGGAGCCAGTGCACACCCATAGTCAAAGTTCTTTTAGGTGCCCTATCTCCTGCAGAGCTCGTCTATACCCCATGGTCCTTACGGAGTCCCCAGCATCCTCTACGGACTAGGAGAAATAGATTTACCGGTAGGTTTAAAATCTTATTTTTTCCAACCTGTTCGTAGTACCGAAGCCGGATTGTTTGGAAAGCCCATCTTGAACCTAAAATCCTGAACCCATACTTATGAATATTCAAATTCAAGATGGAGTCTCGGTGATCTCAGGTCTGGAGGAAGGGGAATTCCTGGTGTCTCTGGATATCAAGGATGCATTCCTTCATATTCCGATCTGGCCATCTCATCAGGCTTATCTAAGGTTTGCAATACAGGACTGTCACTACCAGTTCCAGGCCCTGCCATTTGGCCTCTCCACAGCACTGAGGGTGTTCACCAAGGTCATGGTAGAGATGATGATGCTTCTCCTCTATAAACAGGGAGTGAACATAATTTCATACCTGGACGATCTACTGATAAAGGCATCCCCCAGGAAGAGGTTGTTACAAAGCATTGCCCTCTCAACTCAACTACTCCATGATCACATGTGGATTCTGAACCTTCCAAATTCACACTTGGAACCGACAAATAGGCTTCCCTTCTTGGGAATGATACTCGATACAGAAGTACAGATGGTGTTCCTTCCATTGGAAAAGGCATTGGTGATCCAGTCAATGGTCCGGGATGTCCTGAAGCCAACTTGGATATCGGTACATCAGTGCATTTGCCTACTGTGGAAGATGGTAGCCTCCTACGAGGCACTGCAGAACGGAAGGTTTCACACAAGGTCCTTCCAGCTGGATCTCTTGGACAAGTGGTCCGGATCGCATCTTCACATGCACCAGAAGATACGCCTCTCGCCGAAAGCCAGGATTTCACTCCTCTGGTGGCTACAGACTTCTCACCTGATTGAAGGCTGCGGCTTCGGGATTCAAAATTGTATTCTACTAACCACATGTGCAAGCCTCAGAGGTTGGGGAGCAGTCACCTAGAGGGAAAACTTACAGGGAAAATGGTCAAATCAAGAAGCCATTCTTCCAATAAACATTCTGGAACTTAGGGCCATATACTATGCCCTTCAATAAGCGGCACATCTTCTTCAAGATCAAGCCATTCAGGTACAGTCGGACAATTTGACGGCGGTGTCGTACATAAACCGGCAGGGTGGAACAAAGAGCAGAGCTGCAATGTTAGAGGTAACAAGAATTCTCCTCTGGGCAGAAAAACACGATGTGGCATTGTCGGCAATCTTCATTCTGGGATTAGACAACTGGAAAGCAGACTTCCTCAGCTGAAGTGACCTACACCAAGGAAGGTGGGGCCTCCACCCAGAGGTGTTCGGTGACGTGACAAGTCGGTGGAGAATTCCTCAGATCGACATAATGGCCTCTCATCTCAGCAAGAAGCTCAGGTGGTATTGTTCCAGGTCGAGAGACCCACAAGCAGTGTCGGTGGACGCGCTGGTGACTCCGTGGGTTTACCAGACAGTGTATGTGTTCCCTCCACTTCTGCTCTTCACAAAAATTCTCAAAATAATCAAAAAGATAAGGATTCAGGAGTTGCTCCTAGAGGATCCGTGGCCTCTTTACGAGGACCTTCTGCAACAGGGGCCGTTCATCTACCAAGACTTACCACAGCTACGTTTGATGGCATGGAAGTTGAGCGTCAGATTCTAGCCCGGAAAAAGGATCCCGTACAAGGTAATTCCAACCCAGGAAGGGAGTAATGTCTAAGCATTACCATCATATTTGGAAAAAATGTGTCTTGGTGTGAATCCAAGCAGTTTCCTGCGGTGGAGTTTCAACTGAGATGTTTACTTCTCTTTCTGGAAGCAGGTGTGGATGTGGGCCTTCACCTGGGCTCTATAAAAGTCCAGATTTCGGCCTCGTCCATTTTCTTCCAGAAATAATTGGCTGCCCTCCCCGACATTCAGACGTTTCTTAAAAAGGGGTTCTGCACATCCAACCGCTCTTTGTGCCTCCTACAGCACCTTGGGATCTTAATGTGGTGTTGCAGTTCCTGCAATCAGATTGGTTTGAGCCTTTACAGGCGGTGTTGGCCTTCGTGTCAGCAAGAGGTGTGTCGGAATTGGGGGCGTTGTCTCATAAGAGCCCATACTTAATATTCCATGAGGATAGAGCTAAACTCAGAACGCATCAGCAATTTCTTCCTAAGGTTGTGTCGGCTTTTCATATCAACCAACCTATTGTCAGTGGCTACTGACACCTCGGCTACTTCAAGGGCCTTGGATGTTGTGAGGGCCTTGAAGGTGTATGTAAAGCGGACAGCTCATCAAAGGAAATCGGATGCGCTATTTGTGCTTTATGATCCCAATAAGATTGGGTGTCTAAGCAGACAATTGCTCGCTGGATCAGGCTTACTATCCAGCATGCTTATTCCATGGCAGGATTGCCGGTTTTAAGATCTGTACAGGCCCACTCTACTCGTTCAGTGGGTTCTTCCTGGGCGGCTGCCTGGGGTGTCTTGACTTTACAACTTTGCAGAGCGGCTACCTGGTCAGGTTCGAACACGTTTGCCAAGTTCGATACTTTGGCCTCTGAGGACCTTCAGTTTGGTCAGTGTGTTCTTGTTCTACAGGAACCTCAGCACTCTCTCACCCGGTTTGGGAGCTTTGGTACATCCCCATGGTACTAAATGGAACCCCAGTATCCTCTAGGATGTAAGAGAAAATAGGATTTTAATTACCTACCGGTAAATTCTTTTCTCGTAGTCCGTAGAGGATGCTGGGCGCCCGCCCAGTGCTTTGTGTTTTCCTGCATATTTACTAGGTTAAGTATTGTTGGTTCAGCTGTTGCTGTTCCTGTTCAAGTTTGCTTAGCATGGCTTTCCTCTTGTTATGTGTGTGCTGGTTCGAATCTCACCACTGTCCTTGTATATCCTTCTCTCGAAGTATGTCTGTCTCCCCCGGCACAGTTTCTAGACTGAGTCTGGTAGGAGGGGCATAGAAGGAGGAGCCAGCCCACACTATTAAATTCTTAAAGTGCCTTTGGCTCCTAGTGGACACGTGTTTACCCCATGGAATGAAATGGACCCCAGCATCCTCTACGGACTACGAGAAAAGGATTTATTGGTAGGTAATTAAAATCCTATAGCTGGTGTATCACAAAGACCTGTGATAGCGGGTTGCTGGATGACACATGCCATTCACACATGGGCGGGTCAAATTCAAGAGGTCCTTGCAGGAGAAATTTCCCTGGTAACTACAGTGACTCTCATAAAACACAATCAGGACAGTGCACGCATCTTGTGTGACTCTCTCAAGGAGATAGGTGCTATTAACGCTAGGACTACTGCCATGGCAGTGTTGACGCGCAGAGCTTTGTGGCTGCGTCATTGGATAGCGGACGCAGATTCCAAGCGCAGTGTGGAGTCTCTTCCTTTTTCAGGGGAGTGGCCATTCGGGGTTGAGTTGGATACGTGAATTTCAAAGGTTACTGCGGGGAAATCCACGTTTCTCCCCTCCGGGGCCCTGCCGGCTAAGCGTTCCTACCCAGGGCTGTCTACCCAGTACTTTCGGACTGCCAGGTTCAGATCAAGAGCCAGATACACCTGAAACGCGGCGAGAGGCACTAGAGGCAAGACAAAAAAAACAGCCGCCGCAGGTTCTTGGGAACAAAGCACCAGTTCAGTTTCCACGAGGGCCTCAGCATGATGGTGACCCCCCCATCCTGATGGGATCTCGAGGTGGGAGCGCGATTGTATTACTTCAGCCGCATCTGGGAAAGCTCCTGCCAGGATGCCTGGGTAAAGGATCTCATTTCTCAGGGCTACAAGCTGGAGTTCAGCAGTGCTCCTCCCCAACGATTTTTCAAGTCAAGCTTACCAGTTTAGGAAGATACATGAGTTACGCTGCAACAGGCCATTCTAAAGTAGGCCCAGTCCCAAGTCATTGTTCCAGTGCCACTACAACAGGGAAAGGGTTACTACTCCAACCTGTTTGTGGTACCAAAACCGGATGGTTCGGTAAAGCCCATTTTGAATCTAAAATCCTTGAACCCTTACCTAAAGGTTTTCAAGTTCAAGATGGAATCCTTGTGAGCAGTGCTTGCGGGTTTGGAAGAACAGGAGTTCATGGATATAGAGGACGCTTATCTCCATATCCCAATTTGGCCGCCTCACCAGGCTTACCTACGGTTTGCCCTGCTGAACGATCACTACCAGTTCCAGGTGCTACCCTTCGGCCTGTCCACAGCTCTGAGGGTCTTCACGAAGGTGATGACAGAGATAATGTTCCAACTCCGAGTCTAGGGGATCAGTATTGTCCCTTACCTAGACGATCTCTTGATAAAAGAAAGATACCTGCCTTTGGAAGAAGACGCCCTGCTGGCGTTGAAACGCGTTAGGATACAGGTGCTTATTGTTGCTAACCTCACTTGGAGCCTCATCCAGCTTTACTCTGTGCGGGAGATCTGCTATCTTCATTAATATTGCTACTACGGTATACCACTGATTACGGACCAGCCGCCGCCTGAGTGTTCATCCATCTTCTATACACACTGGCAATTGCAGGGAGGCTCAATCGGAGCTGCCCGTGGGAGCACAGGTCAGCCGCCTGCTGTTGAGAGCCCATACATTGTACCACGCAAGGTAACAGCCAACCGTCCGGATATTGCAGCCGCGTGTCAGCTATACACAGCCGCATTTCATCCAGTCCGGCGGTCACTTCAGGTACGGCTTTCCACTCCCCGTGCAGGAGCCAGCGGCTGACCGCAGCAATATTGCTCCGGGCTCTCCCCCTTGTCACAGCGGCCAGTGGTTTACCAATTATGCATTTGCTCACAGCATCAACTACATGAGTTTCTATTTTATGTTATAAAAGTCCGGTCTACTACAGGTTCATTGGATTAAGCTCACAGTTATCTATGATCAGGACTGTTCGGTATTCATGTGGACCAAGTGAGTTTATGTATGTCTACACAGACTTTTTCTTTTAACAGATAATATTCATTTCTGTTGGTAATATTCTATTTAAAGTGATATCCCTGGGGTCATAAGCTCTGGAATAGTACTAATTTGTACTTCTGTTATAAAATTAGCAGTAGGTCTATAATTATAGAGATGTCATTCTAAAGTGTGTATTTTACTCCCGGGAGAATTGTTGTTATCATAATACATTTTATGCATTCAAATAAATGCTTTTTTATTTGATTGTCTAGCGCAACTTGGTAATTTTTTCTATCTAAGTGTGCTTTTGGGGATTGGCATTCCCTTCCCAAGCTGCTGCTGATAATCATCTATACACCACCACTCACTTAGCGCTTAGCTAATTTTCCCCTCGATCTCTTGATAAAGGCTAGATCCAGGGAGCTTCTGTTGTGCAATATAGGCCGCACTATTCAGCTTCTGTCACAACATGGGTGGATCCCACCTGGAGCCTACTCAGCGGCTCCTATTACTGGGAATGTTTCTCAATGCAGTGGCTCAGAAAGTGTTCCTCCTAGAGGTCAAGGCAAGGACGCTCCAGGATGTGGTCCGAGAGGTTCTACGACAGAATCGGATCTCCATCCATCTTTGCATAAGATTGTTGGGAAAGATCTAAGCCTCATACGAGGCGATCCAGTATGGAATGTTCCAGGCCAGAACATTTTAATTGGATCTCCTGATATAGTGGTCCGGTTCACATCTTCAGATACCCCGGATCATACACTACCGTTCAACAGTTTGGGGTCACTTAGAAATGTCCTTTTTTTTTTTTTAAGGAAAAGCACTGTTTTTTTCAATGAAGATAACATTAAATTAATCAGAAATACACTCTATACATTGTTGATGTGGTAAATGACTGTACTAGCTGCAAACGTCTGTTTTTCAATGGAATATCTACAGAGTTGTATAGAGGCCCATTTCCAGCAACCATCACTTTAGTGTTCTAATGGAGGTTAGGGTTAGGATGTGGGTAAGGGGGGTTAAGTTTAGGCACTGCTGGTGGGAGGTTAGGGTTAGGCTGTGGGTAAGGGTGGTTAGGTTTAGGCACTGCTGGGGAGAGGTTCGGTTAGGCTGTGGGTAAGGGTGGTTAGATTTAGGCACTGTTGGGGGGAGGTTAGGGTTAGGCTGTGGGTAAGGGGGGGTTAGGTTTAGGCACTGCTGGGGGAGGATATGTTTAGGCTGTGGGTAAGGTTTTGGCACTGTTGGTGGGAGGTTAAGTTTAGGCTATGGGTAAAGGGGGTTAGGTTTAGGCACTGCTGGGGGGAGGTTAGGGATAGGCTGTGAGTAAGGGGGGTAGGTTTTGGCACTGCTGGGGGGAGGTTAGGTTTAGGCTGTGGATAAGGGGGGTTAGGTTTAGGCACTGCTGGGGGGAGGTTAGGTTTAGGCTGTGGGTAAGGGGGGTTAGGTTTAGGCACTGCTGGGGTAGGTTAGGTTTAGGCTGTGGGTAAGGAGGGTTATGTTTATGCACTGCTGGGGGGAGGTTAGGTTTAGGCTGTGGGTAAGGGGGTAGGTTTAGGCACTGCTGGGGGGAGGTTAGGTTTAGGCTGTGGGTAAGGGGGGTTAGGTTTAGGCACTGCTGGGGGGAGGTTAGGGTTAGGCTGTGGGTAAGGAGGGTTATGTTTATGCACTGCTGGGGGAGGTTAGGTTTAGGCTGTGGGTAAGGGGGTAGGTTTAGGCACTGCCGAGGGGAGGTTAGGGTTAGACTATGGGTAAGGGGGTAGGTTTAGGCACTGCTGGGGGGAGGTTAGGGTTAGGCTGTGGGTAAGGGGGGTTAGTTGTCGGCAGTGCTGGGGGGAGGTTACGGTTAGGCTGTGTGTGGGAGAGTTACGTGTCGGCAGTGCTGCGATTGGGGTGCCGGTGTGGTTTCTCATTTCTAGCCTTATATGATGTAGCCCTGGCTCAGATCACTTGTATAAATGCTTTTGACGGAAGCAGACGTTTTAGGCAGCTTGACAGGATGATCCCAGACGTAACGGGTGCACCACAGGTAGCAGCAGTGCCTGCACATTAGATTCATGTTATATTCTCATAGATCCTTAGCTTGGTCTAGTTGTGAATGGCGCTGGGAATATCCGGGAAACTTACTGTAGTGGACGCCTGAAATAACCACTGAGGTCGGCTACAAGCCCATGACACTCCCAGAAGACACACAAGGCATGCAAGGAAAGCCACCACCCAAGCTCAGCCACCCGCTCCTAGGCTACTTACCCTACCCCATAGCACTTACGCTGTCACCGGCGCTCACCTCCCGCCCGCAGCACAGCGTAGAGCAGCCGTAGAGCCATCTTCACTTTCTGCCCGGCCCCCGTGTGAAGCTGCGGCTGCATGTGACCAGGAGGGGGAGGCACCGCCAGAGGACTGGTAGTGGTAAGGCTCCACCTCCTCTTTACAGGCAGGAAGCGCAGTCAATTGAGAGCCAGTAATTGGCTGCAGCGGAGCGCGTCCTCGGGGACCCACACGTTTTTGAAAAGTGAGTCCCCGTCCTCTGATCTGGGTAAAATACGCGCTATAGCGCGTATTTGCGTACACTGTGTGTGTATGTATATGTGTGTGTGTGTATGTGTGTATATATATATATATATATATATATATATATATATATATATATTAAGCAACAATGTGGGTCATTCCGAGTTGTTCGCAAGCAGCTGTAGTTCGTTCGTTGCGCATCGATCAGGCAAAAAATCGGCACTTCTGCGCATGCGTATGCGGTGCAATGCGTATGCGGCGCAATGCGCACGCACGGCGTTCTTTTACAACGATTGATGTAGTTTCACACAAGGTATAGCGACGCTTTTCAGTCGCACTGCTGGCCGCAGAGTGATTGACAGGAAGAGGGCACTACTGGGTGTCAACTGACCGTTTTCAGGGAGTGTTCAGCGTGCCAGAAAAATGCAGGTGTAGCTGGCAGAACGCAGGGCGTGTTTGTGACATCAAAACAGGAACTGAACAGTCTGAAGTGAGTAGTGTCTGAAGCTACTCTGAAGCTGCACAAAAAATATTGTAGCCGCGCTGCGATCCTTTCGAACGCACTTCTGCTAAGCTAACATAAACTCCCAAAGAGTGGCGGCTTAGCGTTTGCACGGCTGCTAAAAACAGCTAGCGAATGAACAACTCGGAATGAGGGCCAATGTGTATAGTGTATTTGAATTGTATTTAAGGTGGAATGCACTTGGTTGTGTGTCCCAGGAGGGGGGAATCCATTACTGTGTAGCCCAGGCATGTCCAAACTGCTGCCCTCCAGCTGTTGAGAAACTACACATCCCAGCATGCCCTGACACAGCTTTAGCATTCTCTGACAGCAAAACTGTCAGGGCATGCTGGGATATGTAGTTTCACAACAGCTGGAGGGCCGCAATTTGGACATGCCTGGTGTAGGCTGGTGGATTCCCCCAGTACTTTCCCCCCAAAATGGAATGCCTTCCTCTCTAGCCTCCCACATGGAAGTATCACGAGGAGAGAGAGGAGCAGCTCAGCTTTAAAACAAGCTGAGTGGTTTTCTGGAGCTCCTTAGGGATCACCTTTGGTGGACAAGAAAGCCTGACCGGGGATCTAGGCTGCCCATCTCTGGAGCCCAATTTTAGGCTGGAGATGGTGAGCTGGGTACCTGGGCAGATTCCTGAAAGTAGTTTAGATGGGAAAACCTTCCCCCAGCCTAGACTGAGCGTTACCAGGGCGGATAACAACCCTCCGGGATGGGACGGTCAAAGGAGAGTGACTACTCCCCACCGTCCATAGAGGACAATGTTAGCTGTGCATGTGGCCAAGGCATGCACATCACATGGGTAAACAATGATTGGTTGAGAACAGCACGGTGGACTTACCGCCTGTGGTATGTGTATTGGCGTAAGATAAAAAGAGGAGGGCTGTGAGCCTCCAGAGGTATTGTACCATTTTCACTCTGCTGTAAACATCTTGCTGTATTGCTGTTGCCACTAGCAATAAGGAACAGTCTTTTTTAAGACTGGGTGAATAAACATCTGCCTCAAGATGACCGCTTCATCTTGTGACCTGCAGTGCTATGCCAAACATAGTTCCGTTTTCCGGCTGTCCAGGGTGCACTCAGCGTCTCCAAGCATCGCCTCCCACCAGCTACTGTGCAGAGGCCAAGTCCAGCGACTAGTGGTGATTCGTCGACACCACACAGGTGTGGTAAGACAGCGTGTTGACACATATAGAGCAGTACCATGGTTCCAGACTCCATAGCGACAAGGAGTCTGGTGGTGGCAGTGTAGTACCCGCCCACTACGCAGTGGGTGGAGTCAGTAATAGGCGGTTACTGATGGTAATGGGAATCCCCTAATTGATCAGATCCCGTGTAACCTAAACATCCATTCTGTGACTGGGGCGGAACGCGAGGCAGGGTGAGGGCTTTCATACAGAACCATCCAGTCACAGAAATTGCTGGCATAGCGGTGGGATAATCCTAGGTGGCTTTTCGGTCACCTGATTGGAGAAGATGAGTTTGGAGAGGAGTAACTGCAGGGCAGGAGAACGCACAAGATGACGGTCTTCAGTGTATCAGGAGAAGGGTGTGGATATCCCTTTCAACGCGTCCAGAAGCGTCATGAGGGCGGCAGTCGTGAGCTTGGAGGAGTCCCGCCGGGCGGAGGTAGAGAGTGCTAAGGGCATTGGCATTGAAGAGGGCAGCCTACCAGTGGACCTTTGTACAGAACCGGTGAGACCCACAAGCCCCACCCTCTCTATCAGCAGCAGCCATGTTTCATACCTAGCAGGGCCGGAGGTCCAACGTCCCAGGTGGGGCCACACGGATACCTTAGCAGATCGGCTAGTGGAATTCGGAGAAAGGGCAACGGAGCAAGAGTGCTTGATCATCACCTCACTTTCCAATATCACTGCCGGGCTCCGGTGACTTTGCGCAGCCCGTTCTGCCCCCAGGAGTAGCGGAAGAGCCAGTGCTCCCACCTGAGGCAAAAGTGCCTCCAAGTCAGGTATTCGGAGCGTGCAGGAAAGACTGGGCACACTTAGCTCCAGAATACAGCCCGTGGCTTCAGCTGCGTCACTAGGCTGCAGCAGTGAACGGTGCCCGGAGTGAGCGGCTTTAGGGCAGGAGAAGTGGGGTATTTAATAGATTGGGTCTTGGTCCCAGTGGTGGCTGAGAGCTATCAGGTAGGGTAGATAAGAAGCCACATAGTAATGAAAGCTCCAGAAAGCACCTCTGGATGGACTCAGGCCCCTCTTATTTATTATTTATATACTAACAGGGGTGACAGGTGTGGTACATCCCTGCAAAGGCAGATCCAATCTCTTTCTCATCAGACTCTGCTGTCTTCCCTGCACTCTCACTCAGATGTTCACTGCTGCCAGTAGCACACGTATGAGAAGCAGAAGTATGGCGGCAGCAGTATAGATTCTGATATGTAATTCTCTATATCATACCATACACACATCTTCCTTATTACTACTGAGAATATAGAGGTAATACACTGATTATGGGGGTTTAACAGTGGATTATAACCTAGCAGATGATGATTACAGGGTATTATATGGTGTATTGCATGTAAAATACCTTGTTCCACACCTACTCTGCTGTAGCAATATACGTTATATAAGGGTGAGTAACACATGTACAGGCTTACCAGCGTATGAGCACACACATAAAGGAATGCTACATTACCAAGGCTTCCAGGAGTAATGTTAGGAGACATTTCTCTGATCCATCAGCTCATATGACTGATGTTATTGTTCATCTAGAATCTCCAATTCATACGATCTGTTCCCCATCCATTGTTTTACATTGGTGCTGACATAGGACTTGGTGAGTGACTACATCTCCATTTATACTTCATAGTTAGTTACCAGTACAAGAGAGAGATATATCTAAGTCTTATTATAATATTACATTTGTTATTGTGAGTGTTCTCAGGAGGGTGGACAAAATGATCGTCTGAGACACAATATTATAAAGCCTTCATTAAAAGTTATGTTTTATTATACACACACATTTACAATTAACTGTCCCAGAGAGTCGTCTTCTCCTATTGTTTACAAGATTAATATTGGTACAGAAAATGTCACATTTCCATAATGTATTTTATTTCCAGCAGATGGACACACCGGCAGGAATATCTCAGAAGGACATCTAATGTTATCCCCGGATTGTGACATAAAAGATAATGACAGCAGACAGGATTCTCCAGGAGATAACCCCATTACCCCAATTATACATCCAGCTCTATCAGCTGATCCCTCTGATCCTGGGAAATGTTCTCCTGATCACTCTGATATTGGTGCATCTGTTACAGCTCTGAGAGTAGATACAGTGTTTCCGTGTAGTATAGATGCCAAATGTTTTACACAGAACACAAAGCCTATTAACCCACACACAGGTAAGGCAGGTGAGAGGCCATTTCTATGTTCTGAGTGTGGGAAATGTTTTACATACAAATCAGCTCTTGTTACACATCAGAGAAGGCACACAGGTGAGAAGCCATTTCCATGTTCTAAGTGTGGGAAATGTTTTACATACAAAACGACTCTTGATGCACATAAGAGAAGTCACACAAGTACACCACCATTTCTTTTTCATCCACTAGGGGTCACTGGAGTACTCTTGGGATATGGACGGCTTCCACCGGAAGAAGGCACTGAATAAATTAATTTTTGAGACTACACCTCCCCTCCATATCCTCGGGCACTTCAGTGTTTTTTCTGTGCTCGACACAGTTAGAAGGCATAGTGGAGCTCGTCCACAAAGTATTGGAATTTTTTCTTTTTTATTCTAAGTTTTTCTTCTTTTCAAGATTTCCACGTTCTTTCCCCCCTTCTAACAGGCGTGGGTCAGGGACAGTGGAAGCGGCTGAGATCAGCCGTGAGTGTCGGACCTCTCTGTAAAGAGCTCCCTCACTCCACCTGCAGGCTGCCTGCAAAAAGCTGGACGGAGCTTGGATGAGAAGCCCCGTCATAGACTTTGGTCACGGTCCAGGTATGTTAGGGGCGGTCAGCTCTTGCTGCCGCTCCACTGTTGGGGATTGTATTGGGTACTCACCGCTGCCCGGAGCGCGTGTGCATGGGCCGCTTCACGGCTCCATGCGGCGCGCTCTGACTCTCTGCTCCCAGACCGCTGCTCCCCGGCGCCGCAGCAGCGCTGCCTGGCTACACAGACACTCCGCAAAATGTGTGTGGCGGCCGGAAGCGCGTGTGCATAGGCCGCTCCAAGGCTCTATGCAGCACGCTCGCTGTTTCTACTATCCGCCCGCAGCAGCCGAGGTTCCACGCTGCCTGGGCCTACAGGTACAGGCCGCTCACACGGCCCTATGCAGACTTCCACAGGCCCCGACCCGATGCTGTACACGGAGGTCGTGGGTGTGGGGGGTGGAGACATTGGCAGTATTTAACAGTGTTAAGCTTTGAGAAAGACTTGGTGCTTAATATGTTAATGTTCTCCTGTCTGTTCCAGGTTTTCCTATATTACATCTCGGCTAAGAGTGGTACTAGGGGAATTTTGGGGTCAGTTTCTTATTGCTGGCAGGCACTGCACTTGCCTGATATATACCAGGAACTTTGGTGTTATTACTGAGTCGTGCAGTCTGTCTGTGTGTAGTTTGTATTGTCTGTCTTTATAATGAGTAAGACACCAGCAAAATCTAAGAAACATTTTTCATGTCATGTCTGTAAGAGTGTGTTGCCTGATGGATCCACCACATGTACAGCATGTGTTGTTAATACAGCCACAAATACGATTTCCATTCCAGAAGTAAAGCCAGCATCTCTGGACCCTCCATGGGCTTTACTTGCAGATGTATTAGTGGGTTTACAATCAGAACTGGCCGCCTCTCGTGAAGAAAGAGAGGCGGCAAGATCTGAGTTTAAAATGAGACCATTTGAGTTACCAGAGTCTCAATCTGGTCAGAGGCCCACCTTGAGTGGAAAAGATAAATTTCCTTTTCCTAATAATTCTCCAGTCTCTGGGATACTAGACCTCACTGAACAGGAGTATGAGGAGGGCGAAATAGGGCAACAGTCAGATAGTGACGATTTTGACAGCCCAGGTATTGACAATCTCATCAGAGCAGTACGTCAGTCGCTGGAGTTTACGGAAACTGAGGAGCCCCTGACGAATGATGAGGTAGTTTTTACTAAACGACAGAGATCTCCGATGTGTTTCCCTATTTCGGAATCTCTTAATAAAATGTTACTGGAATCACGGAAAAATCCGGATAAACGGTTTTCTATTCCTCGTAGATTTAAATCGAGTTACCCGTTTCCAGAGTCCATGACAGCTACTTGGGAGAACCCACCATTGGTGGACTCATCCGTATCTAAACTTACAAGGAAGTTAACCATACCAGTACCAACTGCTACTACGCTTAAAGACCCTGCAGATCGTAAGATAGAGGCTATGCTAAGGTCCATGTATACAGCAGCTGGAGTGCTGCTAAGACCTGGGTTGGTTGGCATTTGGGTTACTAAAGCATTAATGGTATGGATAAAAGAGCTCAAGTCGGCTCTGCAAGATGACCATCTTATACTTCTCGCGGATCAAATCTGGGAAGCTGCTGAATATCTATGTACAGCTTCTACTGACGTCTGTCAGCTTACTTCTCGCCTGTCCTCATCGCTAGTCATAGTACGACGAGCACTTTGGCTGCGTTCTTGGCAGGCGGAGACGGAGGTTAAAAAAGGTATAGAGGCATTGCCTTTTGATGGCGAGAAGCTTTTCGGTCCTGAATTGGACAAATGGATTTCTGAGGCTACTGGAGGAAAGTCTGTGTTTCTTCCATCGCCTACAACTATACCTAAACGGAAATATTCTGGTCCGGCGTTCAAATCCTTTAGAACTCAGCCCTTTCGTGGGCAGGGCACAGGAGCAGTCACGCCTGGTAGAAGAGGTCGGGGACGTAGTGCCCAACAAACCAATGCACGTCGTCAAGACACTAAGACCACTAACAAACCAGTGGCATGACGGGCTCCCAGCCCATCTCGGATCTCCAATTGTGGGAGCACGCCTTCAGAGCTTTCAGGGGGCGTGGCTACAGACGTCCACAGATGGGTGGATCCGCAAGTTAGTATTAGAGGGTTACAAAATAGAGTTCGATTATCTTCCGACAGGAAGATTTTTCACGACAGGACTGCCTGTGTCGGAAGACAAGAAAGCAGTTCTGCAGGTTGCCATTCAGTCTCTGCTGAATGCTGCAGTTGTAATTCCGGTCCCCGTGCAGGAACAGGGGCAGGGTTATTATTCCAGTCTGTTTCTGGTACCAAAACCAGATGGCTCAGTCAGGCCAATATTGAACCTAAAAGGTCTCAATCATTACGTCACTTACCACAGATTCAAGATGGAATCTCTCAGGTCAGTAATTGCAGGGTTAGAGCCGCAGGAATTCATGATTGCACTGGATCTCAAGGATGCGTACTTACACATTCCGATTTGGCCACCTCACCAGAGTTTCTTAAGGTTTGCGATAAGGCGAGACCATTACCAGTTTCAGGCTCTCCCGTTTGGCCTCTCATCAGCGCCTCGGGTATTCACCAAGGTAATGTCCGTGATGATAGCTCATCTCAGGTCCCTAGGGGTAATAATTGTTCCGTATTTGGACGATCTACTCATAAAAGCTCCGTCTCAACAATTGCTTCTCCAGCATGCTTTGCTAACGTACAATGTACTAGTTCAGCACGGTTGGATAGTCAGTTTAAAGAAATCACATCTAATTCCGTGTCAACGACTTCAATTCCTAGGGATGATTCTCGACACAGTAAAACAAAAGGTTTACCTGCCACAACAGAAAGTACAGGTCATTCGTCATCTGGTGCAATTAGTGCTCAAGCCACGCACAGTCTCAGTACATTTGTGCATTCGCCTTTTAGGCACAATGGTGGCGGCTTTCGAAGCACTTCAGTTCGGGAGATTTCACTCACGTCCGTTTCAACTGGAGGTGTTAGCGCAATGGTCGGGATCACATCTGCAGTTGCACCACAGGGTGAGATTGTCACCACAAGTCAGGGTGTCTCTTCTCTGGTGGTTAAAAATACACAATCTATCTGCAGGGAGACGATTCGGCGTCGTGAATTGGATAATTCTGACAACAGACGCAAGTCTCAGAGGTTGGGGAGCTGTAGTTCAGAGTCATCGGCTCCAGGGCCTCTGGGCAGATCACGAGAGATTGCTATCTATAAATGTCCTGGAACTCCGGGCGATTTACAATGCGCTAAGACAAGCAGTGCACATGTTTCGTTTTCAGACTGTTCAGGTGCAGTCAGACAATGCGACGGTAGTCGCATACATAAACAAACAAGGAGGTACGAGAAGCCGCATGGCAATGCGAGAAGTAGCTCGGATCCTCAGATGGGCCGAATATCACCAGGTGATATTGTCGGCAGTGTTCATTCCGGGAGTGGACAACTGGGAGGCAGATTTTCTCAGTCGTCGGGATTTTCATCCAGGAGAGTGGGCATTAAATCCAGAAGTATTTCAGACGTTGATCCAGAAGTGGGGGTACCCTCAGGTGGATCTGATGGCATCCCGCCACAATCATCAGGTGTCACGATATGTGTCCAGAACAAGAGATCCAAGGGCAGTGGCGGTGGATGCTCTCACAGCCGCGTGGCCGTACAGCCTTGTGTATCTGTTTCCACCGTTTCCGCTGCTCCCGCTGTTGCTAAAACGGATCAAGAGAGGGGCCGTCACAGTCATACTAATAGCGCCTCATTGGCCTCGGAGGGCTTGGTTCTCGGATCTCCTCGGTTTACTCGCAGACGATCCGTGGCCACTCCCACTACGTCCGGACCTGTTACAACAGGGTCCGTTCCTTTACCCCGATTTAGCGCGGCTGCGTTTGACGGGGTGGCTGTTGAAAAGGCCATCTTAAGGAGAGAGGGCATTCCTGAGTCTGTTATACCAACCATGGTACGAGCTAGGAAGCCGGTTACGGCAGCTCATTATTACAGAGTCTGGCGTACTTATATAAGTTGGTGTGAAGCTCGGAAATTTCCGACATCATCTTTTAATTTATCCCGTCTTTTGTCATTTTTACAGATGGGGTTAGATGGAGGACTACGTCTTTCCACACTAAAGGTGCAGGTATCTGCGTTGTCAATTTTCTTTCAAAGGAAATTGGCCTCGTTGTCATTAATACATACGTTCCTACAGGGTGTAAAGAGGATACAGCCTCCTTTCATTCCACCTACAGCACCATGGGACTTGAATCTGGTTTTAGATTTCTTACAGTCCGATTACTTTGAACCCTTACAACAAGTGGATATTAAATTTCTCACTTGGAAAACGATTTTTCTTTTAGCCTTAGCTTCGGCTAGGCGTGTTTCAGATCTGGGTGCCTTGTCGTGCAAGTCACCATATTTAGTTTTTCATGATGACAGAGCGGAACTTCGGACGAATCCCGCTTTTCTACCAAAGGTAGTGTCGTCTTTTCACATCAATCAACCAATAGTAGTTCCTGTGTTAACAGGAGATTCTGGAACGTTGGATGTGGTTCGCGCGTTGCGCATCTATGTATCCCGAACGTCTACTGTGCGTAAGACGGATACGTTGTTTGTTCTCTATGATGCAGCTAAGAGGGGTTGGCCAGCCTCTAAGCAGACCTTATCCAGATGGATCAAACTGACCATACGTCAGGCTTACCTTTATGCTAGGTTACAGCCACCTACTTCAGTAACAGCTCATTCCACACGTTCTGTGGGAACATCATGGGCAGCGAGTCGTGGGGCTTCTACGACACAGCTTTGCCGTGCGGCTACTTGGTCTTCAGTGCACACGTTTGTGCGCTTTTACAAGTTTGATACGTTCGCGGCATCAGCATCTAGCTTTGGCCGTTTAGTGTTACAGGTGCCAAACAGCTCTCCCGCCACGGAGGAAACTTTGGTACATCCCAAGAGTACTCCAGTGACCCCTAGTGGATGAAAAAGAAAATAGGATTTTGGTACTTACCAGGTAAATCCTTTTCTTTGAATCCATAGGGGGCACTGGACGCCCACCCACAGCAGTTTACCTGTTTTAGGAAGTTCAGTGGTTCTTATGGTAACACACTTTCACGACTGGTTTAAATTTAACAATGGTGTCAACTGTTTAGTTGTCTGTTACGTTTGTGTCAACTTTATTGTTGTCCTTGAGACTATATGTAATTCTCCTTTTGTCAATCTCTCTATCGATCCTGTTCGGCTCAGTAAAAAACACTGAAGTGCCCGAGGATATGGAGGGGAGGTGTAGTCTCAAAAATTAATTTATTCAGTGCCTTCTTCCGGTGGAGCCGTCCATATCCCAAGAGTACTCCAGTGCCCCCTATGGATTCAAAGAAAAGGATTTACCTGGTAAGTACCAAAATCCTATTTTCCATGTTCTGAGTGTGGGAAATATTTTGCACAGAAATCACAACGTGCTAGACATCAGAGAAGTCACACAAGTGAGAGGCCATTTCCATGTCCTGAGTGTTGGAAATGGTTTGCACAGAAATCAGATGTTGTTAAACATCAGATAAGTCACACAGGTGAGAGGCTATTTCCATGTTCTGAGTGTGGGAAATGGTTTGCACGGAAATCAGATCTTGTTAAACATCAGAGAAGTCACACAGGTGAGAAGCCATTTTCTTGCTCTGAGTGCGCAAAATGTTATAGTCGGAAAGCACAACTTGTTATACATCAGAGAAGTCACACAGGTGAGAAGCCATTTCCATGTTCTGAGTGTGGGAAATGTTTTGCACACAAATCAGATCTTGTTAGTCATAACAGAAGTCACACAGTGGAGAATCCAATTTCTTGCTCTGAGTGTGGGAAATGTTTTACAAAGAAATCACAACTTGTTACACATCAGCGAAGTCACACAGGTGAGAGGCCATTTCAATGTCCTGAGTGTGGGAAAGGGTTTGCACAGAAATCAAATCTTGTTAGACATCAGAGAAGTCACACAGGTGAGAAGCCATTTCCATGTTCTGAATGTGGGAAATGTTTTGCACACAAATCAGATCTTGTTAGTCATAACAGAAGTCACACAGTGGAGAATCCAATTTCTTGCTCTGAGTGTGGGAAATGTTTTACACGGAAATGCCGTCTTGTTGTACATCAGAGAAGTCACACAGGTGAGAAGCCATTTCCATGTTCTGAGTGTGGGAAATGTTTTGCACTCAAATCATCTCTTGTTAGACATCACAGAAGTCACACAGGTGAGAAGCTATTTTCTTGCACCGAGTGTGGGAAATGTTTTACACAGAAATCACATCTTGTTAGACATCAGCAAAGTCACACATGTGAGAATCCATTTCCATGCACTGAGTGTGGGAAATGTTTTACACAGAAATCACAACTTGTTACACATCAGAGAAGTCACACAGGTGAGAAGCCATTTTAATCTTCTGGAGTATACTTATCATTGCCAGGCATTGTTCTTCAAGGTTCTTATCCTATCTCCTATGCTTTTTGCAATATACATGCTACCGCAGGGTGAAATAATCAGATGTCATGCCCTCATCTGCCACTGCTATACAGATGACCTGTCTTTTACTCCGTGTACCGAGAACCCAGTACCAATCCTAAATGGTTGTCTAGCTGAGCTCCAGGTGTGGGTGATGCCAGTTGGCTGTGACTCAGTCCTGGTGAAACATGTCATTATGATAGAAGTTCACCAACAAAGGGCAGGGCTACAACTCAACTTTGCTAACCAACCAGACTTATGCTTGGGGGTTCAGAGTTACAAAATGCTGATCCTGTGCGGAATCTAGGTGTCCAGGATGGTGGAGTGACACTTAGACATCAGGTATCAGCCACAATCAGATCCTCTTATGAGGAACATAGCCACACTCCAGCATTTATTTCCCTCAGAAGATCTACCTGATGTCATACATGCACTTGTATCCTCCCATTTAGACTACTGCAATGTCCTCTATCTGGGTCTCCCAGCAATAGAATTGCACCGCTTCTAGCTTGTACAGAATGCAGCAGCCAGGCTGTTACCTAACCAGCCCGTTCCTGCCACATAACACCCATTCTCTGCTCCCTTCACCGGCTGCCTGTAAGATGGTGACTCTGGGCCTAATTCAGGTTGGATCGCAGTGTGTTCCAAATGGAATTATTCAGAAAAAGTTGCGGATGCATGCGCAGTGCCAATCCTGCGCATGCGCCCGCATATTCTGCAGAAAATGCGATTGCCTGTCAGGCAGAGGCAGTCACCTGGGGTGAGCGGGCAATGCTCCATTTCCAGGGAGGAGGCGGTGTGGCGTGAATGGAGGGCAGAGGCGGACAAGCGGGCATCATCACGGTGGCTTTGTGACATCACATGCAGCCGCCGTGATTGAGAAGAATGCGGCGGGCCTCCTGCGGTAGCAGCTAAGCTGCGGTAGCAGGAGGCTTCACTCATTTCTACGATGAAGCGGAAATGGTGAGGCAATCGCAATTTCTATTTCATCAAGGGGGGGAGGCGGCGGTCAGCATGCTGGTTGGCCTTGCCCTGTGATGGGGAGACAGGGTGGGTGGCAGTAGTGGGGGCTGCTGGAGGCAGTGTCTAAGTGGGTAATATTGTTCCCAAGCAGCGCTGAGGTGTCAGTGGGAAGATAGGGCAGGTGGCAGTAGTGGGGTGAGACAGGGTGGATGACAGTAGTGGGGGAAGACAGGGCGGTGGCAGTAGTGGGAGGAGACAGGGCAGGTGGCAGTAGTGGGGGGAGACGGGGCAGGCGGCAGTAGTGGGAGGAGACAGGGCAGATGGCAGTAGTGAGGGAGACAGGGTGGGTGGCAGTAGTGGGGGAGACAGGGTGGGTGGCTGCAGTGCAGTACCAGGGGCTGCTGGAGGCAGTAAAGAGGTGTATGTGTTCCACACAGAATCAGTTGATAATTAGACTTAATGATTGTTATGCTTCCTTATTTCTAATTATTCCCTTGTATGTGTTACTGTTACTTGCTGTGTCAGCCTTTATGTGTGTTCTGTGTAATAATCCTGAAAGTAGTGCTGCTACCGATCTCATATAATTTGAATTAACTTGGAAAAGATTAGATATTGTTAGGTGCGGCGGTGCTCGCCCGCTCTCTGACAGAGCAGCAATCACGGCCACCGCGCCTCTCTCCCTGTCCGTCTCCGCACGTCGCCTAGGGACACCGGGAGCGCGATAGCCGCCGGCTCCCTGGCAACGCTAGGACGCCGTGCGTTCAGGGCCGCCGGGTCCATAGCAACGGGGACGCCACAGGCGGACCGCGTTCCCCGTTGCACTAATTAAAGCATTCACCTGTTTTCCCTTGCTCGTGCAGCAAGGCAGCTGCACGACATTTATTAATTAGGCTCTGTACTCCCATTGGAGGCTTCCCTGTTATATGCCTCCTCAGTGCCTCACACTAACGCCGGTGATAGCTTCCTGTATGCTGTTTATGTCTGGTGAACGTCTGTTCCTGGTCTGCTGTATCCGGTCCATCCTGCTCCCTGTGTCCTTGTATCCAGGAGTTCTTTAGCCGGTCCTGGGAATCCTTCTGGTCCTCGTGAACCTGTGGCTGTCGTTTGGGGTTCTCGCCTGGTTTCGTGTTGCGGCCTAGCCCGCTTTAGTATTGCATTATTTTGTACTGGTGCATTTGGGGAGGTTTCCGCTTCCACTGTCCTCCCCGGAACTCGGCGGTGCCGTGTAGGGGAGTGGACAGTGGTATCTTTTTGGTTGTTTTTTTACTTTGGCGGCAAGCCGCGCATACATTTAGTTTTAGGCTAGTCAGTAGCCCCTGGCTTTGGTTGTTTCAGTTAGAGGGCCCCTTGTTATTACCCTGTCTCAGTTCACGCTTTGTCTCTCCTTAAGACCTGAGGGGGCATCGGAGTTGGGCAGACCTAATCCGCTCTTCAAACGCGGCTGCCATGGGCCCAAGAAACCATAGTCCTACAAGAGTGAATTGACAACACGGGTAAAACAACGGAGGCAGGGTGCCAGGGGCTATTCCCGTTCTATATCACCAATTCCAGCATTACGTCCTGGTGCTCCGGACTCACTTCATAACATCTTCCGTGTTCTGAGCGCCAGGGATCGTAACAGATATGCACTCTGGAAGCATATAGGGGGGTCAATCAAAGTTGAACGCAGATGTGACATCACGCAGCCCCCCATCCCCCCGGAAAATTGTCCCGGCCCGCCCGCGTTCAGCCCTCAGGGATGTGACCGGAATGTGTGTGTCTGCGTGGCCGCTGCGCGTGTACATTTTGCCACCACCGGGTAAACTGCTGCAGGCCACTATTGCGGCTGGGCTGAATGACCCCCATAGGCTGTTGTGCAGAGTAAAGTATTTTTTAAGTTAAAAATATAGATAAAATATGTGTATTAAAGATATGAAATAAAGTCGTTTAAAAGCAAAAAATAGATTTCTGGTGCAATTTTGGCAGTGTTACGGGGGGTCTCTCTGCCTATTTAAATAGTTTTATCATTTGTTGTATTCAAATAAATTTGTCTATTCAAAAGTTCTGTTTTTTTTTACTTGTAGGTGAATTAGGGTTGTTGTATTTAAAAAAACAAAACAACTTACCTGACCCTTGCCTGGAAATGTCCATGTATGAAGGTATGGGAGATACCTGCTGCAGTCCCTTCTACTTACATTTGGGAGGTCTGGTTTTGTGGGAATTAGCAGCAAATAGTAAATGATACATTGTCTCCATAACGTCTCGCTGACACTCTGATTTTTACAAAAATATGTTGCACAAAATGACATTTGCATTAACAGCCATTGATTGAACAAGAAAAACAACGCAATTTTAAAATACCCAAAACTTTATATATAAATAATAGAAGAAAACCACCAATTCTGGTCTTCATTCTTTGACTATCAGGAGAATGCCAACAGTAACCAGTAGAGGAATCAGGCGTATCCCACAGAATATCAGCGCTGCCACCATACATCGGGGAGAGAAGATAAAGTGCAGATTCTGAACAGTGCTTTTAGAAGGAACACAAGAAGTGTATAGATCACAATGATCAGAAGTCCGGGACAATGAGGTCAAGAAACCAACGCTGTGGTACTAATGACCTCAATACAGGACACTTGGAGGAAGAGACTAGGGTAAGGGCAACAACAATTTTTCAAACAACTAAAAAAAAACAGTTTGAAAAAAAATTAATTATAAATGTAAAAAATGAGGATCGTCCAGTACAGTGGACTGTGTACTCAGCATGTCTAAGTACATACCACTGGATGACGCGCTGGAATGGGAGGAGGGGGTGGGCTGTATGGGTCCCAGCGGAAAACAGCTCATCTGTTGAGGGTTTCCCGCCACATAAGAAGACTGCACCTGGTGGGTGTTATCTGACACGCCTCATCAAGAGATTATTAATTTGCGTGTGAGGTAGCATCAAGAACCAGAAGCTTGAAGATCTTTTGATCCTCATTCATCAGTCGCATCTCCGCCATGATGTAATTTCCAACAAATGGCTCCAAGTCCGGGGGCCTATTAAGAACCTCCTCGGCGAGAGTAAAAAACTGTTGTGAGCTGGGCGGGGCAGAAGTGGGTTTCCGGATGACCTCCGTTGTGTCGGGGGTCATGCCTGTGGGGTGTGGTCATCCACTTCAGTTGCCTCGCTCATGGAAGGCACCACTTTCAGCTCCGGTGTAATATCCTGCAATATAAAACAAAAATGAACTCCATGTAAAAATGTGTGGGTACAATACAATACAAATGTGTGTGTACTTACCAGATCCAGACTCTCCGATGCCTCCTCTTCCACAAGAATGGGAGAATCTGGATCCAGGTTACACCATGACCTTATCCTTGGCTCTTGCTTCAAAGTGAATTTCATGAGGTCATAATACCACAGCGAAATACACAAAAATAGTGGACACAGATAAGTCACAAGCGCTCTGAATGAATAATACTTCCCTCTTGTAAGACGGAAGCAATGTAGGTGAGATGAAGATGTTCCTTCTTTGTGCTAGATTTCAATCTTGGGTAAGATCATCAATGCTCAAAGGAAACATAAAACAGAATAAAAACACATCATGGTGTAATACGTCCACAATAGAGATTGATGTGACTCCAAAAAATGTGTTGAATTAAGTGAATCAGGAGGTTCTAGATGGCGTACCATACTCACTCCGTGGAAATGGTAAATTAACATATAATGGTATATTTATGTGGAACCCACTCTTGAATGGATATATCCTAGTTTAGAAGTGAAAAATCCCAAATGATGTAGTTGTGGGTATTTACGTGTGCATACCCAAACTCACACTATCAGCGTAGATGAAAACACATAAAGGTATCTTTCAACTGAAATCAGCTAGTGATGGTTTTTCAATAAGGATGTGCGTACCCCACTCACAATGATTTATGCTGTTACACTCACATCAAGGTTTCTTTATACCGGAGACAGGAAAAAGAACCAAATACCAGATTCCAAGTCCATAGAAAAGGGGGTTACAGTTTATTAAAAATCATCACAAAGTAATAAAAAAAACATCCATAGAAAAGTTAAAAAACATAGAGGACACGTACTCGGCTAGGTGGTTGGTGAGTGGGCAGTCCGGAACGCCCAACACCCCCTTTTTCCATCTTTTTTACACCTGTGGTTATTTTTTGTGCCGAGTACATGTCCTCTAAGTTTTTTACTGAGAAATTTTCTTCAGTTTTGTTTTAAACTTTGCTATTTTTGGCATACTGTCTGGGCAACAGTATACCTGCACCGTGGGAGTTAGAGGGGAGGGTTACCGGCCTCTGTAAGGTGTCAGAGCCACTTCCCCTCTGCACAGCCACCGCCCTGAGAGGTTGTTGTTCTGTGGGGCACTGCGCATTGGCGTTCACAATTGCATCGCGCCGCACACCCCTAACGCTGCCTGAAGGTGAGAAAAGTGGTGAGTAAAAAAACGGTGCCCCCAGTTCTTGGTGTGGTTCAACACGGCGGCGGACGGGACCCTCCACGGGGATACCCGCTTCAGCCCCCCTGTACAGAACTTGCAGCGATTGTACAATCTAGCTAATCTGTGAGGTTTGCACACTGTGGGAGTCTTGGCCAGTATAAACATTGTCAGTGGCTCCGGCACCATTATAGGGGGAGGAGCTTGTCAGAGTGGTACCAGCGGCATTTTGGTGCCTTCCTCTGCATAAGCAGCAGCTTCAAGGACACACAGCTCCTTCAGAGATCCGGGAGACACTGGAAACTGGTACAGGGGTGTACTAGAAGGGGGCGAGCCGCTATTGCACACAATACGGTGTTTGTTTTTTTCACTGTTACATTGTGGTTGTGTATATCACAGATATTGTGCATTACGTTATATGAACCATTTTCAATATTGCAATAAAAATGATTGGTCAAAAATAAAAAATGGTTTCATCCAAGGTCCGTTTACTTTAAATGGGACAGGCTTTAAGTCTACTTCCAAAAGACCTAGATCCTGATTCAGATTTGTATGCAATTTTGATGTTCACACAACTGAGTGATTATCTGTAGACTGCTCATGCACAAGGTACTTTGCTGTCCTGCTCTTAAAGAGAATTCCAATGTAGAATGATTGACAGGAAGAGACATTTGGGGGAGATAACAGGGAGTGGCGAGCAATAACGCAGGGGGTCACTGACTTTTTTTGGCGTGTTTCTGTCTTCAGCTGCGATCAACTACATAGAGAAAAATGGCACCAGCTAAACTGCGTGACGGATAATGCAATTGGCGTGAATCAGGCAGGAAAATATAGTGCTACAGATTGTGTGAGGGAGGGGGCCCCACACCAGTGTCTTACCTAGGGCCCCATGAGGTGTAAATCCGCCTCTGGCCAGGACGTACTCCTACAGTGATAGAATCAGGGTGATCGGGGCCGGAGCTGACGTCACACACCCGCCCTGAAAACGCTTGGGCACAGGATATTGGGGAATTTGGCGTTGCACCTGCACATTACGCTCCGTACACATGCGCAGTCGTTTCATAACACCGGTCAGCACAAATTGTGAGTCCGAGTTCTGCATATCTGATTTTATTTCTTCCACATTTCTAATTAAAGAAAAAATAATTTTACCAGAAAAAGTTTCCTTTTGTAGCTACCAGAATTAAATTACAGAGTGTAAGAAAATTTCCCTATTTTCATAACTTTATTGCATCTAAAAATAAAACAAACTTTTGTTTTGAATTTTAATTACTTTTATTTACAAAAAAAACAAAAAAAAAGGTTGGTAACAGAAAATAAAAAAAAGGTTTAGAAATGAACATTTCTCGTATTTCTCCTGTGATTGGATGGACTTTCTCGTATTAGCCCGCAAATATAATCCCCCCTCATCCTCCATGGGGTCGATTCTATTCGGCAACTAATGAATAGCGCCGGGAATTAGCTCCCGACGCTATTCAATTCAGCAACTAGTTACGTCGGCGATGGCCCGTTCTCGCCGACAAAACAGGTTGAATTGTCGGGAGAACGGGCATTCTCCGACTTAACTCCCCGGCGCGAGGCTGATTCCCGACAGAATCAGCCTCGCGCCGGCCGCGAGGCAGCACTTTTGTCGGGTTTCTCTTCTCATCCCCCGGGGATGAGAGAAGAATTCCCGACAATTGCAGGTAATTAGTTGCTGAATTGAATAGCGTCGGGAGCTAATTCCCGGCGCTATTCATTAGTTGCCGAATAGAATCGACCCCCATGTTTGTTACTACTTCGTTATCCGCGTATGAGTTGCTGACAGGCTGCGTTACGTCTCCTCTGCCCCAGAGTCTTACATCTTATTTCCGTGCACTGTTTATTCTCTTATCTGTGACATGTACAGTGACCTATTCTGCAGAACTACAGCTATATTATATGGACAGTCATTCTAGTCAGTATTAATAAAAGGTTTACACTTCCAGAAATCTCATCCTCTGTGCATTGAAAGATGGACATGGTTTAGCTATCTGAGTAGTTACACGCTGCTTACGTGTAATGAGGGTCAGAATACCACTTGCTCTCCCCCCACCCGTCCCCTCTCTTACTTACTAAAACACGCTTCTCATTATATGGTCATTCAAAAACTTTAATTTCTCTTTCATCCACTAGAGGGCACTGGAACAGCTTATACAGTAGGGTATGAAGTTAGCAACCAGAGATGTGGCACAATCTAAAATTATAAATGTTATGCACAGCTGGCTCCTCCCCTTCACGCCCCCCCCCATCCCTCAGTTTGAAAGATTGTGCTGGAGGCACAGCACTGAGAAGCAGCTCCTGCTCCATTACACAGTACTGAGGCTGCGTCATCCTAATTATAAGGGGGACAAAAGCCTTAAGATTAGAGACAACGATCCCATCTGAAGGGATCTGCATCTCTATCCAGGAGATCCAGGAGCTCAGAGAGATTAATGCAGCAGCCAACCCTGAGTGAGCGCTGGTTGTATCCAGAGCCCTAGTGTTAGGGAGAAGGGATATATAGGAATAGACTACAAGGGGGTCCCGATCGTACATGAACCGGCACCCACACCACTTTATTCCTCCCGGCTCCCAGTGGCTCTTTATGCAAGCGCAGCCATCCCCTGCTCACCCCGCTCCCTCCAATGGGACACGCAGCCAGAGAGCACAGTGCTCTGCGGGACCGCTGGCACGAAGGCCGGGGGAGGTTACTGAATAGAGAGTCTAGACGGGCAGAGGGATGGACGCGGAGTGCTGGGACCGGCAGCGACATAGGTAGGATGCACATCGCGGTAATAGAGCGGCCACACAGGTGCTGCAGCGGTACAGAAGTGGAGCAGCACAATACAGACAGGCAGCGGAGCGCTGGAACCGGCAGCGGTGTAGGTAGGACGCTCTGTGTGGTAATATAGTGGCCACACAGGTGCTCCAGTGGTACAGACGTGGAGCAGCACAATACAGACAGGCAGCGGAGCGCTGGGACCGGCAGCGGCGTAGGTAGGACGTGCTGCGCGGTAATATAGTGGCCACACAGGTGCTCCAGCGGTACAGACGTGGAGCAGCACAATACAGACAGGCAGCGGAGCGCTGGGACCGGCAGCGGTGTAGGTAGGATGCGCTGCGCAGTAATATAGCGGCCACACAGGTGCTGCAGCGGTACAGACATGGAGCAGCACAATACAGACAGGCAGCGGAGCGCTGGGACCGGCAGCGGTGTAGGTAGGATGTGCTGCGCAGTAATATAGGAGCCACACAGGTGCTGCAGCGGTACAGACGTGGAGCAGCACAATACAGACAGGCAGCGGAGCGCTGGGACCGGCAGCGGTGTAGGTAGGATGCGCTGCGCAGTAATATAGTGGCCACACAGGTGCTGCAGCGGTACAGACATGGAGCAGCACAATACAGACAGGCAGCGGAGCGCTGGGACCGGCAGCGGTGTAGGTAGGATGCGCTGCGCAGTAATAGAGCGGCCACACAGGGGCTCCAGCGGTACAGACGTGGAGCAGCACAATACAGACAGGCAGCGGAGCGCTGGGACCGGCAGCGGTGTAGGTAGGATGCGCTGCGCAGTAATAGAGCGGACATACAGGTGCTCCAGCGGTACAGACATGGAGCAGCACAATACAAACAGGCAGCGGAGCGCTGGGACCGGCAGCGGTGTAGGTAGGATGTGCTGTGCAGTAATATAGCGGCCACACAGGGGCTCCAGCGGTACAGACATGGAGCAGCACAATACAGACAGGCAGCGGAGCACTGGGACCGGCAGCGGTGTAGGTAGGATGTGCTGCGCAGTAATATAGCGGCCACACAGGTGCTCCAGCGGTACAGACATGGAGCAGCACAATACAGACAGGCAGCGGAGCGCTGGGACCGGCAGCGGTGTAGGTAGGATGCGCTGCGCAGTAATATAGGAGCCACACAGGTGCTCCAGTGGTACAGACATGGAGCAGCACAATACAGACAGGCAGCGGAGCGCTGGGATCGGCAGCGGTGTAGGTAGGACGTGCTGCGCGGTAATATAGTGGCCACACAGGTGCTGCAGCGGTACAGACATGGAGCAGCACAATACAGACAGGCAGCGGAGCGCTGGGACCGGCAGCGGTGTAGGTAGGATGCGCTGCGCAGTAATAGAGCGGCCACACAGGTGCTCCAGTGGTACAGACATGGAGCAGCACAATACAGACAGGCAGCGGAGCGCTGGGATCGGCAGCGGTGTAGGTAGGACGTGCTGCGCGGTAATATAGTGGCCACACAGGTGCTGCAGCGGTACAGACATGGAGCAGCACAATACAGACAGGCAGCGGAGCGCTGGGACCGGCAGCGGTGTAGGTAGGATGCGCTGCGCAGTAATATAGCGGCCACACAGGGGCTCCAGCGGTACAGACATGGAGCAGCACAATACAGACAGGCAGCGGAGCGCTGGGACCGGCAGCGGTGTAGGTAGGATGTGCTGCGCAGTAATATAGCAGCCACACAGGTGCTCCAGTGGTACAGACATGGAGCAGCACAATACAGACAGGCAGCGGAGCGCTGGGATCGGCAGCGGTGTAGGTAGGATGTGCTGCGCAGTAATAGAGCGGCCACACAGGTGCTCCAGCGGTACAGACATGGAGCAGCACAATACAGACAGGCAGCGGAGCGCTGGGACCGGCAGTGGTGTAGGTAGGATGCGCTGCGCAGTAATATAGCGGCCACACAGGGGCTCCAGTGGTACAGACATGGAGCAGCACAATACAGACAGGCAGCGGAGCGCTGGGACCGGCAGCGGTGTAGGTAGGATGTGCTGCGCAGTAATATAGCGGCCACACAGGTGCTGCAGCGGTACAGACATGGAGCAGCACAATACAGACAGGCAGCGGAGCGCTGGGACCGGCAGCGGTGTAGGTAGGATGCGCTGCGCAGTAATATAGGAGCCACACAGGTGCTCCAGTGGTACAGACATGGAGCAGCACAATACAGACAGGCAGCGGAGCGCTGGGATCGGCAGCGGTGTAGGTAGGACGTGCTGCGCGGTAATATAGTGGCCACACAGGTGCTGCAGCGGTACAGACATGGAGCAGCACAATACAGACAGGCAGCGGAGCGCTGGGACCGGCAGCGGTGTAGGTAGGATGCGCTGCGCAGTAATAGAGCGGCCACACAGGTGCTCCAGTGGTACAGACATGGAGCAGCACAATACAGACAGGCAGCGGAGCGCTGGGATCGGCAGCGGTGTAGGTAGGACGTGCTGCGCGGTAATATAGTGGCCACACAGGTGCTGCAGCGGTACAGACATGGAGCAGCACAATACAGACAGGCAGCGGAGCGCTGGGACCGGCAGCGGTGTAGGTAGGATGCGCTGCGCAGTAATATAGCGGCCACACAGGGGCTCCAGCGGTACAGACATGGAGCAGCACAATACAGACAGGCAGCGGAGCGCTGGGACCGGCAGCGGTGTAGGTAGGATGTGCTGCGCAGTAATATAGCAGCCACACAGGTGCTCCAGCGGTACAGACATGGAGCAGCACAATACAGACAGGCAGCGGAGCGCTGGGACCGGCAGCGGTGTAGGTAGGACGCACTGCACAGTAATATAGCGGACACACAGGTGCTCCAGCGGTACAGACATGGAGCAGCACAATACAGACAGGCAGCGGAGCGCTGGGACCGGCAGCGGTGTAGGTAGGATGTGCTGCGCAGTAATAGAGCGGCCACACAGGTGCTCCAGTGGTACAGACATGGAGCAGCACAATACAGACAGGCAGCGGAGCGCTGGGACCGGCAGCGGTGTAGGTAGGATGCGCTGCGCAGTAATATAGCGGCCACACAGGTGCTGCAGCGGTACAGACATGGAGCAGCACAATACAGACAGGCAGCGGAGCGCTGGGACCGGCAGCGGTGTAGGTAGGATGCGCTGCGCAGTAATATAGGAGCCACACAGGTGCTGCAGCGGTACAGACGTGGAGCAGCACAATACAGACAGGCAGCGGAGCACTGGGACCGGCAGCGGTGTAGGTAGGATGTGCTGCGCAGTAATATAGCGGCCACACAGGTGCTCCAGTGGTACAGACATGGAGCAGCACAATACAGACAGGCAGCGGAGCGCTGGGACCGGCAGCGGTGTAGGTAGGATGTGCTGCGCAGTAATATAGCGGCCACACAGGTGCTCCAGTGGTACAGACGTGGAGCAGCACAATACAGACAGGCAGCGGAGCGCTGGGACCGGCAGCGGTGTAGGTAGGATGCGCTGCGCAGTAATATAGCGGCCACACAGGTGCTGCAGCGGTACAGACATGGAGCAGCACAATACAGACAGGCAGCGGAGCGCTGGGACCGGCAGCGGTGTAGGTAGGACGTGCTGCGCAGTAATAGAGCGGACACACAGGTGCTCCAGCGGTACAGACGTGGAGCAGCACAATACAGACAGGCAGCGGAGCGCTGGGACCGGCAGCGGTGTAGGTAGGATGCGCTGCGCAGTAATATAGTGGCCACACAGGTGCTGCAGCGGTACAGACATGGAGCAGCACAATACAGACAGGCAGCGGAGCGCTGGGACCGGCAGCGGTGTAGGTAGGATGCGCTGCGCAGTAATATAGGAGCCACACAGGTGCTGCAGCGGTACAGACGTGGAGCAGCACAATACAGACAGGCAGCGGAGCGCTGGGACCGGCAGCGGTGTAGGTAGGACGTGCTGCGCAGTAATAGAGCGGACACACAGGTGCTCCAGCGGTACAGACGTGGAGCAGCACAATACAGACAGGCAGCGGAGCGCTGGGACCGGCAGCGGTGTAGGTAGGATGCGCTGCGCAGTAATAGAGCGGCCACACAGGTGCTCCAGTGGTACAGACATGGAGCAGCACAATACAGACAGGCAGCGGAGCGCTGGGACCGGCAGCGGTGTAGGTAGGATGCACTGCGCAGTAATATAGCGGACACACAGGTGCTGCAGCGGTACAGACATGGAGCAGCACAATACAGACAGGCAGCGGAGCGCTGGGACCGGCAGCGGTGTAGGTAGGATGCGCTGCGCAGTAATATAGCAGCCACACAGGTGCTCCAGCGGTACAGACATGGAGCAGCACAATACAGACAGGCAGCGGAGCGCTGGGACCGGCAGCGGTGTAGGTAGGATGCGCTGCGCAGTAATATAGCGGCCACACAGGTGCTGCAGCGGTACAGACATGGAGCAGCACAATACAGACAGGCAGCGGAGCGCTGGGACCGGCAGCGGTGTAGGTAGGATGTGCTGCGCAGTAATATAGCGGCCACACAGGGGCTCCAGCGGTACAGACATGGAGCAGCACAATACAGACAGGCAGCGGAGCGCTGGGACCGGCAGCGGTGTAGGTAGGACGCGCTGCGCAGTAATATAGGAGCCACACAGGTGCTGCAGCGGTACAGACGTGGAGCAGCACAATACAGACAGGCAGCGGAGCGCTGGGACCGGCAGCGGTGTAGGTAGGATGTGCTGCGCAGTAATATAGCGGACACACAGGTGCTCCAGCGGTACAGACATGGAGCAGCACAATACAGACAGGCAGCGGAGCGCTGGGACCGGCAGTGGTGTAGGTAGGATGCGCTGCGCAGTAATAGAGCGGCCACACAGGTGCTGCAGCGGTACAGACGTGGAGCAGCACAATACAGACAGGCAGCGGAGTGCTGGGACCGGCAGCGGTGTAGGTAGGATGCGCTGCGCAGTAATATAGCTGCCACACAGGTGCTGCAGCGGTACAGACGTGGAGCAGCACAATACAGACAGGCAGCGGAGCGCTGGGACCGGCAGCGGTGTAGGTAGGATGCGCTGCGCAGTAATATAGTGGCCACACAGGTGCTGCAGCGGTACAGACATGGAGCAGCACAATACAGACAGGCAGCGGAGCGCTGGGACCGGCAGCGGCGTAGGTAGGATGCGCTGCGCGGTAATATAGGAGCCACACAGGTGCTGCAGCGGTACAGACATGGAGCAGCACAATACAGACAGGCAGCGGAGCACTGGGACCGGCAGCGGTGTAGGTAGGATGCGCTGCGCGGTAATATAGGAGCCACACAGGTGCTGCAGCGGTACAGACATGGAGCAGCACAATACAGACAGGCAGCGGAGCGCTGGGACCGGCAGCGGTGTAGGTAGGACGCTCTGTGTGGTAATATAGCGGCCACACAGGTGCTGCAGCGGTACAGACGTGGAGCAGCACAATACAGACAGGCAGCGGAGCACTGGGACCGGCAGCGGTGTAGGTAGGATGCGCTGCGCAGTAATATAGCGGCCACACAGGTGCTGCAGCGGTACAGACGTGGAGCAGCACAATACAGACAGGCAGCGGAGCGCTGGGACCGGCAGCGGTGTAGGTAGGATGCGCTGCGCAGTAATATAGCGGACACACAGGTGCTCCAGCGGTACAGACATGGAGCAGCACAATACAGACAGGCAGCGGAGCGCTGGGACCGGCAGCGGCGTAGGTAGGATGCGCTGCGCAGTAATATAGCGGCCACACAGGTGCTGCAGCGGTACAGACATGGAGCAGCACAATACAGACAGGCAGCGGAGCGCTGGGACCGGCAGCGGTGTAGGTAGGATGCGCTGCGCAGTAATATAGCGGCCACACAGGTGCTCCAGCGGTACAGACATGGAGCAGCACAATACAGACAGGCAGCGGAGCGCTGGGACCGGCAGCAGTGTAGGTAGGATGCGCTGCGCAGTAATAGAGCGGCCACACAGGTGCTGCAGCGGTACAGACGTGGAGCAGCACAATACAGACAGGCAGCGGAGCGCTGGGACCGGCAGCGGTGTAGGTAGGATGCGCTGCGCAGTAATAGAGCGGCCACACAGGTGCTGCAGCGGTACAGACGTGGAGCAGCACAATACAGACAGGCAGCGGAGCGCTGGGACCGGCAGCGGCGTAGGTAGGATGCGCTGCGCAGTAATATAGTGGCCACACAGGTGCTGCAGCGGTACAGACTTGGAGCAGCACAATACAGACAGGCAGCGGAGCGCTGGGACCGGCAGCGGTGTAGGTAGGATGCGCTGCGCAGTAATAGAGCGGACACACAGGTGCTCCAGCGGTACAGACGTGGAGCAGCACAATACAGACAGGCAGCGGAGCGCTGGGACCGGCAGCGGTGTAGGTAGGATGCGCTGCGCAGTAATATAGCGGCCACACAGGTGCTCCAGCGGTACAGACATGGAGCAGCACAATACAGACAGGCAGCGGAGCGCTGGGACCGGCAGCGGCGTAGGTAGGATGCGCTGCGCAGTAATATAGCGGCCACACAGGTGCTGCAGCGGTACAGACATGGAGCAGCACAATACAGACAGGCAGCGGAGCGCTGGGACCGGCAGCGGTGTAGGTAGGATGCGCTGCGCAGTAATAGAGCGGCCACACAGGTGCTGCAGCGGTACAGACATGGAGCAGCACAATACAGACAGGCAGCGGAGTGCTGGGACCGGCAGCGGTGTAGGTAGGACGTGCTGCGCAGTAATAGAGCGGCCACACAGGTGCTCCAGCGGTACAGACATGGAGCAGCACAATACAGACAGGCAGCAGAGCGCTGGGACCAGCAGCGGTGTAGGTAGGATGCGCTGCGTGGTAATATAGCGGCCACACAGGTGCTGCAGCGGTACAGACATGGAGCAGCACAATACAGACAGGCAGCGGAGCGCTGGGACCGGCAGCGGTGTAGGTAGGATGTGCTGCGTGGTAATAGAGCGGCCACACAGGTGCTGCAGCGGTACAGAAGTGGAGCAGCACAATACAGACAGGCAGCGGAGCACTGGAACCGGCAGCGGTGTAGGTAGGATGCGCTGCGCAGTAATATAGCGGCCACACAGGTGCTGCAGCGGTACAGACGTGGAGCAGCACAATACAGACAGGCAGCGGAGCGCTGGGACCGGCAGCGGTGTAGGTAGGACGTGCTGCGCAGTAATAGAGCGGCCACACAGGTGCTCCAGCGGTATAGACATGGAGCAGCACAATACAGACAGGCAGCGGAGCGCTGGGACCGGCAGCGGTGTAGGTAGGACGCTCTGTGTGGTAATATAGTGGCCACACAGGTGCTGCAGCGGTACAGACGTGGAGCAGCACAATACAGACAGGCAGCGGAGCGCTGGGACCGGCAGCGGTGTAGGTAGGATGCACTGCGCAGTAATATAGCGGCCACACAGGTGCTGCAGCGGTACAGACGTGGAGCAGCACAATACAGACAGGCAGCGGAGCGCTGGGACCGGCAGTGGTGTAGGTAGGATGCGCTGCGCAGTAATATAGGAGCCACACAGGTGCTGCAGCGGTACAGACATGGAGCAGCACAATACAGACAGGCAGCGGAGCGCTGGGACCGGCAGCGGTGTAGGTAGGATGCGCTGCGCAGTAATATAGCGGCCACACAGGGGCTCCAGCGGTACAGACGTGGAGCAGCACAATACAGACAGGCAGTGGAGCGCTGGGACCGGCAGCGGTGTAGGTAGGATGCGCTGCGCAGTAATAGAGCGGCCACACAGGTGCTGCAGCGGTACAGACATGGAGCAGCACAATACAGACAGGCAGCGGAGCGCTGGGACCGGCAGCGGTGTAGGTAGGATGTGCTGCGCAGTAATATAGCGGCCACACAGGTGCTGCAGCGGTACAGACGTGGAGCAGCACAATACAGACAGGCAGCAGAGCGCTGGGACCGGCAGCGGCGTAGGTAGGATGTGCTGCGCAGTAATAGAGAGGCCACACAGGTGCTGCAGCGGTACAGACATGGAGCAGCACAATACAGACAGGCAGCGGAGCGCTGGGACCGGCAGCGGTGTAGGTAGGATGTGCTGCGCAGTAATATAGCGGCCACACAGGTGCTGCAGCGGTACAGACATGGAGCAGCACAATACAGACAGGCAGCGGAGCGCTGGGACCGGCAGCGGTGTAGGTAGGATGTGCTGCGCAGTAATATAGGAGCCACACAGGTGCTGCAGCGGTACAGACGTGGAGCAGCACAATACAGACAGGCAGCGGAGCGCTGGGACCGGCAGCGGTGTAGGTAGGATGCGCTGCGCAGTAATATAGTGGCCACACAGGTGCTGCAGCGGTACAGACATGGAGCAGCACAATACAGACAGGCAGCGGAGCGCTGGGACCGGCAGCGGTGTAGGTAGGATGCGCTGCGCAGTAATAGAGCGGCCACACAGGGGCTCCAGCGGTACAGACGTGGAGCAGCACAATACAGACAGGCAGCGGAGCGCTGGGACCGGCAGCGGTGTAGGTAGGATGCGCTGCGCAGTAATAGAGCGGACATACAGGTGCTCCAGCGGTACAGACATGGAGCAGCACAATACAAACAGGCAGCGGAGCGCTGGGACCGGCAGCGGTGTAGGTAGGATGTGCTGTGCAGTAATATAGCGGCCACACAGGGGCTCCAGCGGTACAGACATGGAGCAGCACAATACAGACAGGCAGCGGAGCACTGGGACCGGCAGCGGTGTAGGTAGGATGTGCTGCGCAGTAATATAGCGGCCACACAGGTGCTCCAGCGGTACAGACATGGAGCAGCACAATACAGACAGGCAGCGGAGCGCTGGGACCGGCAGCGGTGTAGGTAGGATGCGCTGCGCAGTAATATAGGAGCCACACAGGTGCTCCAGTGGTACAGACATGGAGCAGCACAATACAGACAGGCAGCGGAGCGCTGGGATCGGCAGCGGTGTAGGTAGGACGTGCTGCGCGGTAATATAGTGGCCACACAGGTGCTGCAGCGGTACAGACATGGAGCAGCACAATACAGACAGGCAGCGGAGCGCTGGGACCGGCAGCGGTGTAGGTAGGATGCGCTGCGCAGTAATAGAGCGGCCACACAGGTGCTCCAGTGGTACAGACATGGAGCAGCACAATACAGACAGGCAGCGGAGCGCTGGGATCGGCAGCGGTGTAGGTAGGACGTGCTGCGCGGTAATATAGTGGCCACACAGGTGCTGCAGCGGTACAGACATGGAGCAGCACAATACAGACAGGCAGCGGAGCGCTGGGACCGGCAGCGGTGTAGGTAGGATGCGCTGCGCAGTAATATAGCGGCCACACAGGGGCTCCAGCGGTACAGACATGGAGCAGCACAATACAGACAGGCAGCGGAGCGCTGGGACCGGCAGCGGTGTAGGTAGGATGTGCTGCGCAGTAATATAGCAGCCACACAGGTGCTCCAGTGGTACAGACATGGAGCAGCACAATACAGACAGGCAGCGGAGCGCTGGGATCGGCAGCGGTGTAGGTAGGATGTGCTGCGCAGTAATAGAGCGGCCACACAGGTGCTCCAGCGGTACAGACATGGAGCAGCACAATACAGACAGGCAGCGGAGCGCTGGGACCGGCAGTGGTGTAGGTAGGATGCGCTGCGCAGTAATATAGCGGCCACACAGGGGCTCCAGTGGTACAGACATGGAGCAGCACAATACAGACAGGCAGCGGAGCGCTGGGACCGGCAGCGGTGTAGGTAGGATGTGCTGCGCAGTAATATAGCGGCCACACAGGTGCTGCAGCGGTACAGACATGGAGCAGCACAATACAGACAGGCAGCGGAGCGCTGGGACCGGCAGCGGTGTAGGTAGGATGCGCTGCGCAGTAATATAGGAGCCACACAGGTGCTCCAGTGGTACAGACATGGAGCAGCACAATACAGACAGGCAGCGGAGCGCTGGGATCGGCAGCGGTGTAGGTAGGACGTGCTGCGCGGTAATATAGTGGCCACACAGGTGCTGCAGCGGTACAGACATGGAGCAGCACAATACAGACAGGCAGCGGAGCGCTGGGACCGGCAGCGGTGTAGGTAGGATGCGCTGCGCAGTAATAGAGCGGCCACACAGGTGCTCCAGTGGTACAGACATGGAGCAGCACAATACAGACAGGCAGCGGAGCGCTGGGATCGGCAGCGGTGTAGGTAGGACGTGCTGCGCGGTAATATAGTGGCCACACAGGTGCTGCAGCGGTACAGACATGGAGCAGCACAATACAGACAGGCAGCGGAGCGCTGGGACCGGCAGCGGTGTAGGTAGGATGCGCTGCGCAGTAATATAGCGGCCACACAGGGGCTCCAGCGGTACAGACATGGAGCAGCACAATACAGACAGGCAGCGGAGCGCTGGGACCGGCAGCGGTGTAGGTAGGATGTGCTGCGCAGTAATATAGCAGCCACACAGGTGCTCCAGCGGTACAGACATGGAGCAGCACAATACAGACAGGCAGCGGAGCGCTGGGACCGGCAGCGGTGTAGGTAGGACGCACTGCACAGTAATATAGCGGACACACAGGTGCTCCAGCGGTACAGACATGGAGCAGCACAATACAGACAGGCAGCGGAGCGCTGGGACCGGCAGCGGTGTAGGTAGGATGTGCTGCGCAGTAATAGAGCGGCCACACAGGTGCTCCAGTGGTACAGACATGGAGCAGCACAATACAGACAGGCAGCGGAGCGCTGGGACCGGCAGCGGTGTAGGTAGGATGCGCTGCGCAGTAATATAGCGGCCACACAGGTGCTGCAGCGGTACAGACATGGAGCAGCACAATACAGACAGGCAGCGGAGCGCTGGGACCGGCAGCGGTGTAGGTAGGATGCGCTGCGCAGTAATATAGGAGCCACACAGGTGCTGCAGCGGTACAGACGTGGAGCAGCACAATACAGACAGGCAGCGGAGCACTGGGACCGGCAGCGGTGTAGGTAGGATGTGCTGCGCAGTAATATAGCGGCCACACAGGTGCTCCAGTGGTACAGACATGGAGCAGCACAATACAGACAGGCAGCGGAGCGCTGGGACCGGCAGCGGTGTAGGTAGGATGTGCTGCGCAGTAATATAGCGGCCACACAGGTGCTCCAGTGGTACAGACGTGGAGCAGCACAATACAGACAGGCAGCGGAGCGCTGGGACCGGCAGCGGTGTAGGTAGGATGCGCTGCGCAGTAATATAGCGGCCACACAGGTGCTGCAGCGGTACAGACATGGAGCAGCACAATACAGACAGGCAGCGGAGCGCTGGGACCGGCAGCGGTGTAGGTAGGACGTGCTGCGCAGTAATAGAGCGGACACACAGGTGCTCCAGCGGTACAGACGTGGAGCAGCACAATACAGACAGGCAGCGGAGCGCTGGGACCGGCAGCGGTGTAGGTAGGATGCGCTGCGCAGTAATATAGTGGCCACACAGGTGCTGCAGCGGTACAGACATGGAGCAGCACAATACAGACAGGCAGCGGAGCGCTGGGACCGGCAGCGGTGTAGGTAGGATGCGCTGCGCAGTAATATAGGAGCCACACAGGTGCTGCAGCGGTACAGACGTGGAGCAGCACAATACAGACAGGCAGCGGAGCGCTGGGACCGGCAGCGGTGTAGGTAGGACGTGCTGCGCAGTAATAGAGCGGACACACAGGTGCTCCAGCGGTACAGACGTGGAGCAGCACAATACAGACAGGCAGCGGAGCGCTGGGACCGGCAGCGGTGTAGGTAGGATGCGCTGCGCAGTAATAGAGCGGCCACACAGGTGCTCCAGTGGTACAGACATGGAGCAGCACAATACAGACAGGCAGCGGAGCGCTGGGACCGGCAGCGGTGTAGGTAGGATGCACTGCGCAGTAATATAGCGGACACACAGGTGCTGCAGCGGTACAGACATGGAGCAGCACAATACAGACAGGCAGCGGAGCGCTGGGACCGGCAGCGGTGTAGGTAGGATGCGCTGCGCAGTAATATAGCAGCCACACAGGTGCTCCAGCGGTACAGACATGGAGCAGCACAATACAGACAGGCAGCGGAGCGCTGGGACCGGCAGCGGTGTAGGTAGGATGCGCTGCGCAGTAATATAGCGGCCACACAGGTGCTGCAGCGGTACAGACATGGAGCAGCACAATACAGACAGGCAGCGGAGCGCTGGGACCGGCAGCGGTGTAGGTAGGATGTGCTGCGCAGTAATATAGCGGCCACACAGGGGCTCCAGCGGTACAGACATGGAGCAGCACAATACAGACAGGCAGCGGAGCGCTGGGACCGGCAGCGGTGTAGGTAGGACGCGCTGCGCAGTAATATAGGAGCCACACAGGTGCTGCAGCGGTACAGACGTGGAGCAGCACAATACAGACAGGCAGCGGAGCGCTGGGACCGGCAGCGGTGTAGGTAGGATGTGCTGCGCAGTAATATAGCGGACACACAGGTGCTCCAGCGGTACAGACATGGAGCAGCACAATACAGACAGGCAGCGGAGCGCTGGGACCGGCAGTGGTGTAGGTAGGATGCGCTGCGCAGTAATAGAGCGGCCACACAGGTGCTGCAGCGGTACAGACGTGGAGCAGCACAATACAGACAGGCAGCGGAGTGCTGGGACCGGCAGCGGTGTAGGTAGGATGCGCTGCGCAGTAATATAGCTGCCACACAGGTGCTGCAGCGGTACAGACGTGGAGCAGCACAATACAGACAGGCAGCGGAGCGCTGGGACCGGCAGCGGTGTAGGTAGGATGCGCTGCGCAGTAATATAGTGGCCACACAGGTGCTGCAGCGGTACAGACATGGAGCAGCACAATACAGACAGGCAGCGGAGCGCTGGGACCGGCAGCGGCGTAGGTAGGATGCGCTGCGCGGTAATATAGGAGCCACACAGGTGCTGCAGCGGTACAGACATGGAGCAGCACAATACAGACAGGCAGCGGAGCACTGGGACCGGCAGCGGTGTAGGTAGGATGCGCTGCGCGGTAATATAGGAGCCACACAGGTGCTGCAGCGGTACAGACATGGAGCAGCACAATACAGACAGGCAGCGGAGCGCTGGGACCGGCAGCGGTGTAGGTAGGACGCTCTGTGTGGTAATATAGCGGCCACACAGGTGCTGCAGCGGTACAGACGTGGAGCAGCACAATACAGACAGGCAGCGGAGCACTGGGACCGGCAGCGGTGTAGGTAGGATGCGCTGCGCAGTAATATAGCGGCCACACAGGTGCTGCAGCGGTACAGACGTGGAGCAGCACAATACAGACAGGCAGCGGAGCGCTGGGACCGGCAGCGGTGTAGGTAGGATGCGCTGCGCAGTAATATAGCGGACACACAGGTGCTCCAGCGGTACAGACATGGAGCAGCACAATACAGACAGGCAGCGGAGCGCTGGGACCGGCAGCGGCGTAGGTAGGATGCGCTGCGCAGTAATATAGCGGCCACACAGGTGCTGCAGCGGTACAGACATGGAGCAGCACAATACAGACAGGCAGCGGAGCGCTGGGACCGGCAGCGGTGTAGGTAGGATGCGCTGCGCAGTAATATAGCGGCCACACAGGTGCTCCAGCGGTACAGACATGGAGCAGCACAATACAGACAGGCAGCGGAGCGCTGGGACCGGCAGCAGTGTAGGTAGGATGCGCTGCGCAGTAATAGAGCGGCCACACAGGTGCTGCAGCGGTACAGACGTGGAGCAGCACAATACAGACAGGCAGCGGAGCGCTGGGACCGGCAGCGGTGTAGGTAGGATGCGCTGCGCAGTAATAGAGCGGCCACACAGGTGCTGCAGCGGTACAGACGTGGAGCAGCACAATACAGACAGGCAGCGGAGCGCTGGGACCGGCAGCGGCGTAGGTAGGATGCGCTGCGCAGTAATATAGTGGCCACACAGGTGCTGCAGCGGTACAGACTTGGAGCAGCACAATACAGACAGGCAGCGGAGCGCTGGGACCGGCAGCGGTGTAGGTAGGATGCGCTGCGCAGTAATAGAGCGGACACACAGGTGCTCCAGCGGTACAGACGTGGAGCAGCACAATACAGACAGGCAGCGGAGCGCTGGGACCGGCAGCGGTGTAGGTAGGATGCGCTGCGCAGTAATATAGCGGCCACACAGGTGCTCCAGCGGTACAGACATGGAGCAGCACAATACAGACAGGCAGCGGAGCGCTGGGACCGGCAGCGGCGTAGGTAGGATGCGCTGCGCAGTAATATAGCGGCCACACAGGTGCTGCAGCGGTACAGACATGGAGCAGCACAATACAGACAGGCAGCGGAGCGCTGGGACCGGCAGCGGTGTAGGTAGGATGCGCTGCGCAGTAATAGAGCGGCCACACAGGTGCTGCAGCGGTACAGACATGGAGCAGCACAATACAGACAGGCAGCGGAGTGCTGGGACCGGCAGCGGTGTAGGTAGGACGTGCTGCGCAGTAATAGAGCGGCCACACAGGTGCTCCAGCGGTACAGACATGGAGCAGCACAATACAGACAGGCAGCAGAGCGCTGGGACCAGCAGCGGTGTAGGTAGGATGCGCTGCGTGGTAATATAGCGGCCACACAGGTGCTGCAGCGGTACAGACATGGAGCAGCACAATACAGACAGGCAGCGGAGCGCTGGGACCGGCAGCGGTGTAGGTAGGATGTGCTGCGTGGTAATAGAGCGGCCACACAGGTGCTGCAGCGGTACAGAAGTGGAGCAGCACAATACAGACAGGCAGCGGAGCACTGGAACCGGCAGCGGTGTAGGTAGGATGCGCTGCGCAGTAATATAGCGGCCACACAGGTGCTGCAGCGGTACAGACGTGGAGCAGCACAATACAGACAGGCAGCGGAGCGCTGGGACCGGCAGCGGTGTAGGTAGGACGTGCTGCGCAGTAATATAGCGGCCACACAGGTGCTCCAGCGGTACAGACGTGGAGCAGCACAATACAGACAGGCAGCGGAGCGCTGGGACCGGCAGCGGTGTAGGTAGGACGTGCTGCGCAGTAATAGAGCGGCCACACAGGTGCTCCAGCGGTATAGACATGGAGCAGCACAATACAGACAGGCAGCGGAGCGCTGGGACCGGCAGCGGTGTAGGTAGGACGCTCTGTGTGGTAATATAGTGGCCACACAGGTGCTGCAGCGGTACAGACGTGGAGCAGCACAATACAGACAGGCAGCGGAGCGCTGGGACCGGCAGCGGTGTAGGTAGGATGCACTGCGCAGTAATATAGCGGCCACACAGGTGCTGCAGCGGTACAGACGTGGAGCAGCACAATACAGACAGGCAGCGGAGCGCTGGGACCGGCAGTGGTGTAGGTAGGATGCGCTGCGCAGTAATATAGGAGCCACACAGGTGCTGCAGCGGTACAGACATGGAGCAGCACAATACAGACAGGCAGCGGAGCGCTGGGACCGGCAGCGGTGTAGGTAGGATGCGCTGCGCAGTAATATAGCGGCCACACAGGGGCTCCAGCGGTACAGACGTGGAGCAGCACAATACAGACAGGCAGTGGAGCGCTGGGACCGGCAGCGGTGTAGGTAGGATGCGCTGCGCAGTAATAGAGCGGCCACACAGGTGCTGCAGCGGTACAGACATGGAGCAGCACAATACAGACAAGCAGCGGAGCGCTGGGACCGGCAGCGGTGTAGGTAGGATGTGCTGCGCAGTAATATAGCGGCCACACAGGTGCTGCAGCGGTACAGACGTGGAGCAGCACAATACAGACAGGCAGCAGAGCGCTGGGACCGGCAGCGGCGTAGGTAGGATGTGCTGCGCAGTAATAGAGAGGCCACACAGGTGCTGCAGCGGTACAGACATGGAGCAGCACAATACAGACAGGCAGCGGAGCGCTGGGACCGGCAGCGGTGTAGGTAGGATGTGCTGCGCAGTAATATAGCGGCCACACAGGTGCTGCAGCGGTACAGACATGGAGCAGCACAATACAGACAGGCAGCGGAGCGCTGGGACCGGCAGCGGTGTAGGTAGGATGTGCTGCGCAGTAATATAGGAGCCACACAGGTGCTGCAGCGGTACAGACGTGGAGCAGCACAATACAGACAGGCAGCGGAGCGCTGGGACCAGCAGCGGTGTAGGTAGGATGCGCTGCGCAGTAATAGAGCGGCCACACAGGTGCTGCAGCGGTACAGACATGGAGCAGCACAATACAGACAGGCAGCGGAGCGCTGGGACCGGCAGCGGTGTAGGTAGGATGTGCTGCGCAGTAATATAGGAGCCACACAGGTGCTGCAGCGGTACAGACATGGAGCAGCACAATACAGACAGGCAGCGGAGCGCTGGGACCGGCAGCAGTGTAGGTAGGATGCGCTGCGCAGTAATATAGCGGCCACACAGGTGCTGCAGCGGTACAGACATGGAGCAGCACAATACAGACAGGCAGCGGAGCGCTGGGACCGGCAGCGGTGTAGGTAGGATGTGCTGCGCAGTAATATAGCGGCCACACAGGTGCTGCAGCGGTACAGACATGGAGCAGCACAATACAGACAGGCAGCGGAGCGCTGGGACCGGCAGCGGTGTAGGTAGGATGCGCTGCGCAGTAATATAGCGGCCACACAGGTGCTGCAGCGGTACAGACATGGAGCAGCACAATACAGACAGGCAGCGGAGCGCTGGGACCGGCAGCGGTGTAGGTAGGATGTGCTGCGCAGTAATATAGGAGCCACACAGGTGCTTCAGCGGTACAGACATGGAGCAGCACAATACAGACAGGCAGCGGAGCGCTGGGACCGGCAGCGGTGTAGGTAGGATGTGCTGCGCAGTAATATAGGAGCCACACAGGTGCTGCAGCGGTACAGACATGGAGCAGCACAATACAGACAGGCAGCGGATCGCTGGGACCGGCAGCGGTGTAGGTAGGATGCACTGCGCAGTAATATAGGAGCCACACAGGTGCTGCAGCGGTACAGACGTGGAGCAGCACAATACAGACAGGCAGCGGAGCGCTGGGACCGGCAGCGGTGTAGGTAGGATGCGCTGCGCAGTAATATAGCGGCCACACAGGTGCTGCAGCGGTACAGACATGGAGCAGCACAATACAGACAGGCAGCGGAGCGCTGGGACCGGCAGCGGTGTAGGTAGGATGTGCTGCGCAGTAATATAGCGGCCACACAGGTGCTGCAGCGGTACAGACATGGAGCAGCACAATACAGACAGGCAGCGGAGCGCTGGGACCGGCAGCGGTGTAGGTAGGATGCGCTGCGCAGTAATATAGCGGCCACACAGGTGCTGCAGCGGTACAGACATGGAGCAGCACAATACAGACAGGCAGCGGAGCGCTGGGACCGGCAGCGGTGTAGGTAGGATGTGCTGCGCAGTAATATAGCGGCCACACAGGTGCTGCAGCGGTACAGACGTGGAGCAGCACAATACAGACAAGCAGCGGAGCGCTGGGACCGGCAGCGGTGTAGGTAGGATGTGCTGCGCAGTAATATAGCGGCCACACAGGTGCTGCAGCGGTACAGACGTGGAGCAGCACAATACAGACAGGCAGCAGAGCGCTGGGACCGGCAGCGGCGTAGGTAGGATGTGCTGCGCAGTAATAGAGAGGCCACACAGGTGCTGCAGCGGTACAGACATGGAGCAGCACAATACAGACAGGCAGCGGAGCGCTGGGACCGGCAGCGGTGTAGGTAGGATGTGCTGCGCAGTAATATAGCGGCCACACAGGTGCTGCAGCGGTACAGACATGGAGCAGCACAATACAGACAGGCAGCGGAGCGCTGGGACCGGCAGCGGTGTAGGTAGGATGTGCTGCGCAGTAATATAGGAGCCACACAGGTGCTGCAGCGGTACAGACGTGGAGCAGCACAATACAGACAGGCAGCGGAGCGCTGGGACCAGCAGCGGTGTAGGTAGGATGCGCTGCGCAGTAATAGAGCGGCCACACAGGTGCTGCAGCGGTACAGACATGGAGCAGCACAATACAGACAGGCAGCGGAGCGCTGGGACCGGCAGCGGTGTAGGTAGGATGTGCTGCGCAGTAATATAGGAGCCACACAGGTGCTGCAGCGGTACAGACATGGAGCAGCACAATACAGACAGGCAGCGGAGCGCTGGGACCGGCAGCAGTGTAGGTAGGATGCGCTGCGCAGTAATATAGCGGCCACACAGGTGCTGCAGCGGTACAGACATGGAGCAGCACAATACAGACAGGCAGCGGAGCGCTGGGACCGGCAGCGGTGTAGGTAGGATGTGCTGCGCAGTAATATAGCGGCCACACAGGTGCTGCAGCGGTACAGACATGGAGCAGCACAATACAGACAGGCAGCGGAGCGCTGGGACCGGCAGCGGTGTAGGTAGGATGCGCTGCGCAGTAATATAGCGGCCACACAGGTGCTGCAGCGGTACAGACATGGAGCAGCACAATACAGACAGGCAGCGGAGCGCTGGGACCGGCAGCGGTGTAGGTAGGATGTGCTGCGCAGTAATATAGGAGCCACACAGGTGCTTCAGCGGTACAGACATGGAGCAGCACAATACAGACAGGCAGCGGAGCGCTGGGACCGGCAGCGGTGTAGGTAGGATGTGCTGCGCAGTAATATAGGAGCCACACAGGTGCTGCAGCGGTACAGACATGGAGCAGCACAATACAGACAGGCAGCGGATCGCTGGGACCGGCAGCGGTGTAGGTAGGATGCACTGCGCAGTAATATAGGAGCCACACAGGTGCTGCAGCGGTACAGACGTGGAGCAGCACAATACAGACAGGCAGCGGAGCGCTGGGACCGGCAGCGGTGTAGGTAGGATGCGCTGCGCAGTAATATAGCGGCCACACAGGTGCTGCAGCGGTACAGACATGGAGCAGCACAATACAGACAGGCAGCGGAGCGCTGGGACCGGCAGCGGTGTAGGTAGGATGTGCTGCGCAGTAATATAGCGGCCACACAGGTGCTGCAGCGGTACAGACATGGAGCAGCACAATACAGACAGGCAGCGGAGCGCTGGGACCGGCAGCGGTGTAGGTAGGATGCGCTGCGCAGTAATATAGCGGCCACACAGGTGCTGCAGCGGTACAGACATGGAGCAGCACAATACAGACAGGCAGCGGAGCGCTGGGACCGGCAGCGGTGTAGGTAGGACACACTGCACAGTAATATAGGAGCCACACAGGTGCTGCAGCGGTACAGACATGGAGCAGCACAATACAGACAGGCAGCGGAGCGCTGGGACCGGCAGCGGTGTAGGTAGGACGCGCTGCGCGGTAATAGAGCGGCCACACAGGTGCTGCAGCGGTACAGACATGGAGCAGCACAATACAGACAGGCAGCGGAGCGCTGGGACCGGCAGCGGTGTAGGTAGGATGCACTGCGCAGTAATATAGGAGCCACACAGGTGCTGCAGCGGTACAGACGTGGAGCAGCACAATACAGACAGGCAGCGGAGCGCTGGGACCGGCAGCGGTGTAGGTAGGATGTGCTGCGCAGTAATATAGGAGCCACACAGGTGCTGCAGCGGTACAGACATGGAGCAGCACAATACAGACAGGCAGCGGAGCACTGGGACCGGCAGCGGTGTAGGTAGGATGCGCTGCGCAGTAATATAGCGGCCACACAGGTGCTGCAGCGGTACAGACATGGAGCAGCACAATACAGACAGGCAGCGGAGCGCTGGGACCGGCAGCGGTGTAGGTAGGATGTGCTGCGCAGTAATATAGGAGCCACACAGGTGCTGCAGCGGTACAGACATGGAGCAGCACAATACAGACAGGCAGCGGATCGCTGGGACCGGCAGCGGTGTAGGTAGGATGCACTGCGCAGTAATATAGGAGCCACACAGGTGCTGCAGCGGTACAGACGTGGAGCAGCACAATACAGACAGGCAGCGGAGCGCTGGGACCGGCAGCGGTGTAGGTAGGATGCGCTGCGCAGTAATATAGCGGCCACACAGGTGCTGCAGCGGTACAGACATGGAGCAGCACAATACAGACAGGCAGCGGAGCGCTGGGACCGGCAGCGGTGTAGGTAGGATGTGCTGCGCAGTAATATAGCGGCCACACAGGTGCTGCAGCGGTACAGACATGGAGCAGCACAATACAGACAGGCAGCGGAGCGCTGGGACCGGCAGCGGTGTAGGTAGGATGCGCTGCGCAGTAATATAGCGGCCACACAGGTGCTGCAGCGGTACAGACATGGAGCAGCACAATACAGACAGGCAGCGGAGCGCTGGGACCGGCAGCGGTGTAGGTAGGACGCACTGCACAGTAATATAGGAGCCACACAGGTGCTGCAGCGGTACAGACATGGAGCAGCACAATACAGACAGGCAGCGGAGCGCTGGGACCGGCAGCGGTGTAGGTAGGACGCGCTGCGCGGTAATAGAGCGGCCACACAGGTGCTGCAGCGGTACAGACATGGAGCAGCACAATACAGACAGGCAGCGGAGCGCTGGGACCGGCAGCGGTGTAGGTAGGATGCACTGCGCAGTAATATAGGAGCCACACAGGTGCTGCAGCGGTACAGACGTGGAGCAGCACAATACAGACAGGCAGTGGAGCGCTGGGACCGGCAGCGGTGTAGGTAGGATGTGCTGCGCAGTAATATAGGAGCCACACAGGTGCTGCAGCGGTACAGACATGGAGCAGCACAATACAGACAGGCAGCGGAGCACTGGGACCGGCAGCGGTGTAGGTAGGATGCGCTGCGCAGTAATATAGCGGCCACACAGGTGCTGCAGCGGTACAGACATGGAGCAGCACAATACAGACAGGCAGCGGAGCGCTGGGACCGGCAGCGGTGTAGGTAGGATGTGCTGCGCAGTAATATAGGAGCCACACAGGTGCTGCAGCGGTACAGACATGGAGCAGCACAATACAGACAGGCAGCGGATCGCTGGGACCGGCAGCGGTGTAGGTAGGATGCACTGCGCAGTAATATAGGAGCCACACAGGTGCTGCAGCGGTACAGACGTGGAGCAGCACAATACAGACAGGCAGCGGAGCGCTGGGACCGGCAGCGGTGTAGGTAGGATGCGCTGCGCAGTAATATAGCGGCCACACAGGTGCTGCAGCGGTACAGACATGGAGCAGCACAATACAGACAGGCAGCGGAGCGCTGGGACCGGCAGCGGTGTAGGTAGGATGTGCTGCGCAGTAATATAGCGGCCACACAGGTGCTGCAGCGGTACAGACATGGAGCAGCACAATACAGACAGGCAGCGGAGCGCTGGGACCGGCAGCGGTGTAGGTAGGATGCGCTGCGCAGTAATATAGCGGCCACACAGGTGCTGCAGCGGTACAGACATGGAGCAGCACAATACAGACAGGCAGCGGAGCGCTGGGACCAGCAGCGGTGTAGGTAGGATGCGCTGCGCAGTAATAGAGCGGCCACACAGGTGCTGCAGCGGTACAGACATGGAGCAGCACAATACAGACAGGCAGCGGAGCGCTGGGACCGGCAGCGGTGTAGGTAGGACGCGCTGCGCGGTAATAGAGCGGCCACACAGGTGCTGCAGCGGTACAGACATGGAGCAGCACAATACAGGCAGGCAGCGGAGCGCTGGGACCGGCAGCGGTGTAGGTAGGACACACTGCGCGGTAATAGGGAATTAGGGTTGTATTTAAAAAAAAAACTAAAATGACTTACCTGACCCTATATATATATTTGTATTTGTTTTAAATAAATGATGTCTATTCAAATGTTCTGGGTGTTTTTTTACTTGTAGGGGAATTAGGGTTGTTGTATTTAAAAATACCTCACTGCCCGCTAGGGATGGTTTTCACTGACTTACCTGTGTAATGCCCCCTCCCTGTCTCCCCCTCCTCACACTTCACCTGGGTACATACCCCTCACTGCCCGCTAGGGATGGTTATCACTGACTTACCTGTGTAATGCCCCCTGCTCTGTCTCCCCCTTCTCACACTTCACCTGGGTACATGCCCTTCACTGCCCGCAAGGGATGGTTATCAGTGTAACGTGTGTAATGCCCCCCGCCCTGTCTCCCCCTTCTCACACCTCACCTGGGTACATACCCCTCACTGCCCGCTAGGGATGGTTATCACTGACTTACCTGTGTAATGCCCCCTGCCCTGTCTCCCCCTTCTCACACTTCACCTGGGTATATGCCCTTCACTGCCCGCAAGGGATGGCTATCATTGTAACCTGTGTAATGCCCCCCGCCCTGTCTCCCCCCTCTCACACCTCACCTGGGTACATGCCCCTCACTGCCCGCTAGGGATGGTTATCACTGTGTTACCTGTGTAATGCCCCCACCCTGTCTCCCCCTCTCACACCTCACCTGGGTACATGCCCCTCACTGCCCGCTAGGGATGGTTATCACTGAATTACCTGTGTAATGCCCCCTGCCCTGTCTCCCCTTTCTCTTGGGTACAAGCCCCTCACTGCCCGCTAGGGGTGGTTATCACTGTGTTACCTGTGTAATGCCCCCTGCCCTGTCTCCCCCTCTCACACCTCACCTGGGTACATGCCCTTCACTGCCCGCAAGGGATGGTTATCAGTGTAACCTGTGTAATGCCCCCCGCCGTGTCTCCCCCCTCTCACACCTCACCTGGGTACACGCCCCTCACTTCCCACTAGGGATGGTTATCACTGTGTTACCTGTGTAATGCCCCCTGCCCTGTCTCCCCCTCTCACACCTCACCTGGGTACATGCCCTTCACTGCCCGCAAGGGATGGTTATCAGTGTAACCTGTGTAATGCCCCCCACCCTGACTCCCCCCTCTCACACCTCACCTGGGTACATGCCCTTCACTGCCCGCAAGGGATGGTTATCAGTGTAACCTGTGTAATGCCCCCCGCCCTGACTCCCCCCTCTCACACCTCACCTGGGTACATGCCCTTCACTGCCCGCAAGGGATGGTTATCACTGACTTACCTGTGTAATGCCCCCTGCCCTGTCTCCCCCTTCTCACACTTCACCTGGGTACATGCCCTTCACTGCCCGCAAGGGATGGTTATCAGTGTAACCTGTGTAATGCCCCCTGCCCTGTCTCCCCCTCTCACACCTCACCTGGGTACATGCCCTTCACTGCCCGCAAGGGATGGTTATCAGTGTAACCTGTGTAATGCCCCCTGCCCTGTCTCCCCCTTCTCACACTTCACCTGGGTACATGCCCCTCACTGCCCGCAAAGGGATGGTTATCAGTGTAACCTGTGTAATGCCCCCCGCCGTGTCTCCCCCCTCTCACACCTCACCTGGGTACATGCCCCTCACTTCCCGCTAGGGATGGTTTTCACTGACTTACCTGTGTAATGCCCCCTGCCCTGTCTCCCCCTTCTCACACTTCACCTGGGTACATGCCCCTCACTGCCCGCTAGGGATGGTTATCAGTGTAACCTGTGTAATGACCCCGCCCTGTCTCCCCCTCTCACACCTCACCTGGGTACATGCCCCTCACTGCCCGCTAGGGATGGTTATCACTGAATTACCTGTGTAATGCCCCCTCCCTGTCTCCTCCCTCTCACACTTCACCTGGGTACATACCCCTCACTGCCCGCTAGGGATGGTTATCACTGTGTTACCTGTGTAATGCCCCCTGCCCTGTCTCCCCCTCCTCACACTTCACCTGGGTACATACCCCTCACTGCCCGCTAGGGATGGTTATCACTGTGTTACCTGTGTAATGCCCCCTGCCCTGTCTCCCCCTTCTCACACTTCACCTGGGTACATACCCCTCACTGCCCGCTAGGGATGGTTATCACTGTGTTACCTGTGTAATGCCCCCCGCCCTGTCTCCCCCTCCTCACACTTCACCTGGGTACATACCCCTCACTGCCCGCTAGGGATGGTTATCACTGAATTACCTGTGTAATGCCCCCCCACCCGGTCTCCCCCTCTCATGCCTCACCTGGGTACATGCCCCTCACTGCCCGCTAATGGTATCACTGACTTACCTGTGTAATGCCCCCTGCTCTGTCTCCCCCTTCTCACACTTCACCTGGGTACATGCCCTTCACTGCCCGCAAGGGATGGTTATCAGTGTAACGTGTGTAATGCCCCCCGCCCTGTCTCCCCCCTCTCACACCTCACCTGGGTACATGCCCCTCACTGCCTGCTAGGGATGGTTATCACTGTGTTACCTGTGTAATGCCCCCACCCTGTCTCCCCCTCTCACACCTCACCTGGGTACATGCCCCTCACTGCCCGCTAGGGATGGTTATCACTGAATTACCTGTGTAATGCCCCCTGCCCTGTCTCCCCTTTCTCTTGGGTACAAGCCCCTCACTGCCCGCTAGGGGTGGTTATCACTGTGTTACCTGTGTAATGCCCCCCCGCCCTGTCTCTCCCTTCTCACACTTCACCTGGGTACATACCCCTCACTGCCCGCTAGGGATGGTTATCACTGACTTACCTGTGTAATGCCCCCTCCCCTGTCTCCCCCTTCTCACACTTCACCTGGGTACATGCCCCTCACTGCCCGCTAGGGATGGTTATCACTGAATTACCTGTGTAATGCCCCCACCCTGTCTCCTCCTCTCATACCTCACCTGGGTACATGCCCCTCACTGCCCACTAGGGATGTCCATCACTGCATTACCTGTGTAATGCCCCCCGCCCTGTCTCCCCCCTCTCACACCTCACCTGGGTACATGCCCCTCACTGCCCGCTAGGGATGGTTATCACTGTGTTACCTGTGTAATGCCCCCTGCCCTGTCTCCCCCTCTCACACCTCACCTGGGTACATGCCCTTCACTGCCCGCAAGGGATGGTTATCAGTGTAACCTGTGTAATGCCCCCCGCCGTGTCTCCCCCCTCTCACACCTCACCTGGGTACATGCCCCTCACTTCCCACTAGGGATGGTTATCACTGTGTTACCTGTGTAATGCCCCCTGCCCTGTCTACCCCTTCTCACACTTCACCTGGGTACATGCCCCTCACTGCCCGCAAAGGGATGGTTATCAGTGTAACCTGTGTAATGCCCCCCGCCGTGTCTCCCCCCTCTCACACCTCACCTGGGTACATGCCCCTCACTGCCCGCTAGGGATGGTTATCACTGAATTACCTGTGTAATGCCCCCTGCCCTGTCTCCCCTTTCTCTTGGGTACAAGCCCCTTACTGCCCGCTAGGGGTGGTTATCACTGTGTTACCTGTGTAATGCCCCCCGCCCTGTCTCTCCCTTCTCACACTTCACCAGGGTACATACCCCTCACTGCCCGCTAGGGATGGTTATCACTGAATTACCTGTGTAATGCCTCCCCACCCGGTCTCCCCCTCTCATGCCTCACCTGGGTACATGCCCCTCAATGCCCACTAGCGATGGTTATCACTGAATTACCTGTGTAATGCCCCCCCACCCGGTCTCCCCCTCTCACGCCTCACCTGGGTACATGCCCCTCACTGCCCGCTAGGGATGGTTATCACTGACTTACCTGTGTAATACCCCCCGCCCTGTCTACCCCTTCTCACACTTCACCTGGGTACATGCCCTTCACTGCCCGCAAGGGATGGTTATCAGTGTAACCTGTGTAATGCCCCCCGCCGTGTCTCCCCCCTCTCACACCTCACCTGGGTACATGCCCCTCACTGCCCGCTAGGGATGGTTATCACTGTGTTACCTGTGTAATGCCCCCTGCCCTGTCTCCCCCTCTCACACCTCACCTGGGTACATGCCCTTCACTGCCCGCAAGGGATGGTTATCAGTGTAACCTGTGTAATGCCCCCCACCCTGACTCCCCCCTCTCACACCTCACCTGGGTACATGCCCTTCACTGCCCGCAAGGGATGGTTATCAGTGTAACCTGTGTAATGCCCCCCGCCCTGACTCCCCCCTCTCACACCTCACCTGGGTACATGCCCTTCACTGCCCGCAAGGGATGGTTATCACTGACTTACCTGTGTAATGCCCCCTGCCCTGTCTCCCCCTTCTCACACTTCACCTGGGTACATGCCCTTCACTGCCCGCAAGGGATGGTTATCAGTGTAACCTGTGTAATGCCCCCTGCCCTGTCTCCCCCTCTCACACCTCACCTGGGTACATGCCCTTCACTGCCCGCAAGGGATGGTTATCAGTGTAACCTGTGTAATGCCCCCTGCCCTGTCTCCCCCTTCTCACACTTCACCTGGGTACATACCCCTCACTGCCCGCAAGGGATGGTTATCAGTGTAACCTGTGTAATGCCCCCCGCCCTGACTCCCCCCTCTCACACCTCACCTGGGTACATGCCCCTCACTGCCCGCTAGGGATGGTTTTCACTGACTTACCTGTGTAATGCCCCCTGCCCTGTCTCCCCCTTCTCACACCTCACCTGGGTACATACCCCTCACTGCCCGCTAGAGATGGGTATCACTGTGTTACCTGTGTAATGCCCCCCGCCCTGTCTCTCCCTTCTCACACTTCACCTGGGTACATACCCCTCACTGCCCGCTAGGGATGGTTATCACTGAATTACCTGTGTAATGCCCCCCCACCCGGTCTCCCCCTCTCATGCCTCACCTGGGTGCATGCCCCTCACTGCCCGCTAGGGATGGTTATCACTGACTTACCTGTGTAATGCCCCCCCACCCGGTCTCCCCCTCTCATGCCTCACCTGGGTACATGCCCCTCACTGCCCGCTAGGGATGGTTATCACTGAATTACCTGTGTAATACCCCCCGCCCTGTCTACCCCTTCTCACACTTCACCTGGGTACATGCCCCTCACTGCCCGCAAGGGATTGTTATCAGTGTAACCTGTGTAATGCCCCCGCCCTGTCTCCCCCTCTCACACCTCACCTGGGTACATGCCCCTCACTGCCCGCAAAGGGATGGTTATCAGTGTAACCTGTGTAATGCCCCTACCCTGTCTCCTACCTCTCACACCTCACCTGGGTACATGCCCCTCACTGCCCGCTAGGGATGGTTATCACTGAATTACCTGTGTAATGCCCCCTGCCCTGTCTCCCCTTTCTCTTGGGTACAAGCCCCTTACTGCCCGCTAGGGGTGGTTATCACTGTGTTACCTGTGTAATGCCCCCCGCCCTGTCTCTCCCTTCTCACACTTCACCAGGGTACATACCCCTCACTGCCCGCTAGGGATGGTTATCACTGAATTACCTGTGTAATGCCTCCCCACCCGGTCTCCCCCTCTCATGCCTCACCTGGGTACATGCCCCTCAATGCCCACTAGCAATGGTTATCACTGAATTACCTGTGTAATGCCCCCCCACCCGGTCTCCCCCTCTCACGCCTCACCTGGGTACATGCCCCTCACTGCCCGCTAGGGATGGTTATCACTGACTTACCTGTGTAATACCCCCCGCCCTGTCTACCCCTTCTCACACTTCACCTGGGTACATGCCCCTCACTGCCCGCAAAGGGATGGTTATCAGTGTAACCTGTGTAATGCCCCCCGCCGTGTCTCCCCCCTCTCACACCTCACCTGGGTACATGCCCCTCACTTCCCGCTAGGGATGGTTTTCACTGACTTACCTGTGTAATGCCCCCTGCCCTGTCTCCCCCTTCTCACACTTCACCTGGGTACATGCCCTTCACTGCCCGCAAGGGATGGTTATCAGTGTTACCTGTGTAATGCCCCCCGCCCTGTCTCCCCCCTCTCACACCTCACCTGGGTACATGCCCCTCACTGCCCGCTAGGGATGGTTTTCACTGACTTACCTGTGTAATGCCCCCTGCCCTGTCTCCCCCTTCTCACACTTCACCTGGGTACATGCCCCTCACTGCCCGCTAGGGATGGTTATCACTGAATTACCTGTGTAATGCCCCCTGCCCTGTCTCCCCTTTCTCACACTTCACCTGGGTACATGCCCCTCACTGCCCGCTAGGGATGGTTTTCACTGACTTACCTGTGTAATGCCCCCTGCCCTGTCTCCCCCTTCTCACACCTCACCTGGGTACATACCCCTCACTGCCCGCTAGAGATGGGTATCACTGTGTTACCTGTGTAATGCCCCCCGCCCTGTCTCTCCCTTCTCACACTTCACCTGGGTACATGCCCCTCACTGCCCGCTAGGGATGGTTTTCACTGACTTACCTGTGTAATGCCCCCTGCCCTGTCTCCCCCTTCTCACACCTCACCTGGGTACATACCCCTCACTGCCCGCTAGAGATGGGTATCACTGTGTTACCTGTGTAATGCCCCCCGCCCTGTCTCTCCCTTCTCACACTTCACCTGGGTACATACCCCTCACTGCTCACTAGGGATGGTTATCACTGAATTACCTGTGTAATGCCCCAGCCCTGTCTCCTCCCTCTCACACTTCACCTGGGTACATGCCCCTCACTGCTCACTAGGGATGGTTATCACTGAATTACCTGTGTAATGCCCCCTGCCCTGTCTCCCCCTTCTCACACCTCACCTGGGTACATGCCCCGCACTGCCCGCTAGGGATGGTTATCACTGAATTACCTGTGTAATGCCCCCTGCCCTGTCTCCCCTTTCTCACACTTCACCTGGGTACATGCCCTTCACTGCCCGCAAGGGATGGTTATCAGTGTAATCTGTGTAATGCCCCCCGCCCTGACTCCCCCCTCTCACACCTCACCTGGGTACATGCCCCTCACTGCCCGCTAGGGATGGTTTTCACTGACTTACCTGTGTAATGCCCCCTGCCCTGTCTCCCCCTTCTCACACTTCACCTGGGTACATGCCCTTCACTGCCCGCAAGGGATGGTTATCAGTGTAACCTGTGTAATGCCCCCCGCCCTGACTCCCCCCTCTCACACCTCACCTGGGTACATGCCCCTCACTGCCCGCTAGGGATGGTTTTCACTGACTTACCTGTGTAATGCCCCCTGCCCTGTCTCCCCCTTCTCACACCTCACCTGGGTACATACCCCTCACTGCCCGCTAGAGATGGTTATCACTGAATTACCTGTGTAATGCCCCCCCACCCGGTCTCCCCCTCTCACGCCTCACCTGGGTACATGCCCCTCACTGCCCGCTAATGGTATCACTGACTTACCTGTGTAATTCCCCCTGCTCTGTCTCCCCCTTCTCACACTTCACCTGGGTACATGCCCTTCACTGCCCGCAAGGGATGGTTATCAGTGTAACCTGTGTAATGCCCCCCGCCCTGTCTCCCCCTTCTCACACTTCACCTGGGTACATACCCCTCACTGCCCGCTAGGGATGGTTATCACTGAATTACCTGTGTAATGCCCCCCCACCCGGTCTCCCCCTCTCATACCTCACCTGGGTACATGCCCCTCACTGCCCACTAGGGATGGTTATCACTGAATTACCTGTGTATTGCCCCCCCACCCGGTCTCCCCCTCTCATGCCTCACCTGGGTACATGCCCCTCACTGCCCGCTAGGGATGGTTATCACTGACTTACCTGTGTAATGCCCCCTGCCCTGTCTCCCCCTTCTCACACTTCACCTGGGTACATGCCCTTCACTGCCCGCAAGGGATGGTTATCAGTGTAACCTGTGTAATGCCCCCCGCCCTGTCTCCCCCCTCTCACACCTCACCTGGGTACATGCTTCTCACTGCCCGCTAGGGATGGTTATCACTGTGTTACCTGTGTAATGCCCCCACCCTGTCTCCCCCTCTCACACCTCACCTGGGTACATGCCCCTCACTTCCCGCTAGGGATGGCTGTCACTGTGTTACCTGTGTAATGCCCCCCCCACCCGGTCTCCCCCTCTCACGCCTCACCTGGGTACATGCCCCTCACTGCCCGCTAGGGATGGCCATCACTGTTACCTGTGTAATGCCCCCTGCCCTGTCTCCCCCTCTCACACCTCACCTGGGTACGTGCCCCACACTGCCCGCTAGGGATGGTTATCACTGAATTACCTGTGTAATGCCCCTACCCTGTCTCCTCCCTCTCACACCTCACCTGGGTACGTGCCCCACACTGCCCGCTAGGGATGGTTATCACTGAATTACCTGTGTAATGCCCCCTGCCCTGTCTCCCCTTTCTCTTGGGTACAAGCCCCTCACTGCCCGCTAGGGGTGGTTATCACTGTGTTACCTGTGTAATGCCCCCCGCCCTGTCTCTCCCTTCTCACACTTCACCAGGGTACATACCCCTCACTGCCCGCTAGGGATGGTTATCACTGAATTACCTGTGTAATGACCCCCCACCCGGTCTCCCCCTCTCATGCCTCACCTAGGTACATGCCCCTCACTGCCCGCTAGGGATGGTTATCACTGAATTACCTGTGTAATGCCCCCTGCTCTGTCTCCCCCTTCTCACACTTCACCTGGGTACATGCCCTTCACTGCCCGCAAGGGATGGTTATCAGTGTAACGTGTGTAATGCCCCCCGCCCTGTCTCCCCCTTCTCACACCTCACCTGGGTACATACCCCTCACTGCCCGCTAGGGATGGTTATCACTGAATTACCTGTGTAATGACCCCCCACCCGGTCTCCCCCTCTCATGCCTCACCTAGGTACATGCCCCTCACTGCCCGCTAGGGGTGGTTATCACTGACTTACCTGTGTAATGCCCCCTGCCCTGTCTCCCCCTTCTCACACTTCACCTGGGTATATGCCCTTCACTGCCCGCAAGGGATGGCTATCAGTGTAACCTGTGTAATGCCCCCCGCCCTGTCTCCCCCCTCTCACACCTCACCTGGGTACATGCCCCTCACTGCCCGCTAGGGATGGTTATCACTGTGTTACCTGTGTAATGCCCCCACCCTGTCTCCCCCTCTCACACCTCACCTGGGTACATGCCCCTCACTGCCCGCTAGGGATGGTTATCACTGAATTACCTGTGTAATGCCCCCTGCCCTGTCTCCCCTTTCTCTTGGGTACAAGCCCCTCACTGCCCGCTAGGGGTGGTTATCACTGTGTTACCTGTGTAATGCCCCCCGCCCTGTCTCTCCCTTCTCACACTTCACCTGGGTACATACCCCTCACTGCCCGCTAGGGATGGTTATCACTGACTTACCTGTGTAATGCCCCCTCCCCTGTCTCCCCCTTCTCACACTTCACCTGGGTACATGCCCCTCACTGCCCGCTAGGGATGGTTATCACTGACTTACCTGTGTAATGCCCCCTCCCCTGTCTCCCCCTTCTCACACTTCACCTGGGTACATGCCCCTCACTGCCCGCTAGGGATGGTTATCACTGAATTACCTGTGTAATGCCCCCACCCTGTCTCCTCCTCTCATACCTCACCTGGGTACATGCCCCTCACTGCCCACTAGGGATGTCCATCACTGCATTACCTGTGTAATGCCCCCCGCCCTGTCTCCCCCCTCTCACACCTCACCTGGGTACATGCCCCTCACTGCCCGCTAGGGATGGTTATCACTGTGTTACCTGTGTAATGCCCCCTGCCCTGTCTCCCCCTCTCACACCTCACCTGGGTACATGCCCTTCACTGCCCGCAAGGGATGGTTATCAGTGTAACCTGTGTAATGCCCCCCGCCGTGTCTCCCCCCTCTCACACCTCACCTGGGTACATGCCCCTCACTTCCCACTAGGGATGGTTATCACTGTGTTACCTGTGTAATGCCCCCTGCCCTGTCTCCCCCTCTCACACCTCACCTGGGTACATGCCCTTCACTGCCCGCAAGGGATGGTTATCACTGTGTTACCTGTGTAATGCCCCCATCCTGTCTCCTCCCTCTCACACCTCACCTGGGTACATGCCCTTCACTGCCCGCAAGGGATGGTTATCAGTGTAACCTGTGTAATGCCCCCCGCCCTGACTCCCCCCTCTCACACCTCACCTGGGTACATGCCCTTCACTGCCCGCAAGGGATGGTTTTCACTGACTTACCTGTGTAATGCCCCCTGCCCTGTCTCCCCCTTCTCACACTTCACCTGGGTACATGCCCTTCACTGCCCGCAAGGGATGGTTATCAGTGTAACCTGTGTAATGCCCCCTGCCCTGTCTCCCCCTCTCACACCTCACCTGGGTACATGCCCCTCACTGCCCGCTAGGGATGGTTTTCACTGACTTACCTGTGTAATGCCCCCTGCCCTGTCTCCCCCTTCTCACACCTCACCTGGGTACATACCCCTCACTGCCCGCTAGAGATGGGTATCACTGTGTTACCTGTGTAATGCCCCCCGCCCTGTCTCCCCCTTCTCACACTTCACCAGGGTACATACCCCTCACTGCCCGCTAGGGATGTTTATCACTGAATTACCTGTGTAATGCCCCCCCACCCGGTCTCCCCCTCTCATGCCTCACCTGGGTGCATGCCCCTCACTGCCCGCTAGGGATGGTTATCACTGACTTACCTGTGTAATGCCCCCCCACCCGGTCTCCCCCTCTCATGCCTCACCTGGGTACATGCCCCTCACTGCCCACTAGGGATGGTTATCACTGAATTACCTGTGTAATGCCCCCCCACCCGGTCTCCCCCTCTCACGCCTCACCTGGGTACATGCCCCTCACTGCCCGCTAATGGTATCACTGACTTACCTGTGTAATTCCCCCTGCTCTGTCTCCCCCTTCTCACACTTCACCTGGGTACATGCCCTTCACTGCCCGCAAGGGATGGTTATCAGTGTAACCTGTGTAATGCCCCCCGCCCTGTCTCCCCCTTCTCACACTTCACCTGGGTACATACCCCTCACTGCCCGCTAGGGATGGTTATCACTGAATTACCTGTGTAATGCCCCCCCACCCGGTCTCCCCCTCTCATACCTCACCTGGGTACATGCCCCTCACTGCCCACTAGGGATGGTTATCACTGACTTACCTGTGTAATGCCCCCTGCCCTGTCTCCCCCTTCTCACACTTCACCTGGGTACATGCCCTTCACTGCCCGCAAGGGATGGTTATCAGTGTAACCTGTGTAATGCCCCCGCCCTGTCTCCCCCCTCTCACACCTCACCTGGGTACATGCTTCTCACTGCCCGCTAGGGATGGTTATCACTGTGTTACCTGTGTAATGCCCCCACCCTGTCTCCCCCTCTCACACCTCACCTGGGTACATGCCCCTCACTGCCCGCTAGGGATGGCTGTCACTGTGTTACCTGTGTAATGCCCCCCCCCACCCGGTCTCCCCCTCTCACGCCTCACCTGGGTACATGCCCCTCACTGCCCGCTAGGGATGGCCATCACTGTTACCTGTGTAATGCCCCCTGCCCTGTCTCCCCCTCTCACACCTCACCTGGGTACGTGCCCCACACTGCCCGCTAGGGATGGTTATCACTGAATTACCTGTGTAATGCCCCCTGCCCTGTCTCCCCTTTCTCTTGGGTACAAGCCCCTTACTGCCCGCTAGGGGTGGTTATCACTGTGTTACCTGTGTAATGCCCCCCGCCCTGTCTCTCCCTTCTCACACTTCACCAGGGTACATACCCCTCACTGCCCGCTAGGGATGGTTATCACTGAATTACCTGTGTAATGCCTCCCCACCCGGTCTCCCCCTCTCATGCCTCACCTGGGTACATGCCCCTCAATGCCCACTAGCGATGGTTATCACTGAATTACCTGTGTAATGCCCCCCCACCCGGTCTCCCCCTCTCACGCCTCACCTGGGTACATGCCCCTCACTGCCCGCTAGGGATGGTTATCACTGACTTACCTGTGTAATACCCCCCGCCCTGTCTACCCCTTCTCACACTTCACCTGGGTACATGCCCCTCACTGCCCGCAAAGGGATGGTTATCAGTGTAACCTGTGTAATGCCCCCTGCCCTGTCTCCCCCTTCTCACACTTCACCTGGGTACATGCCCCTCACTGCCCGCTAGGGATGGTTATCAGTGTAACCTGTGTAATGACCCCGCCCTGTCTCCCCCTCTCACACCTCACCTGGGTACATGCCCCTCACTTCCCGCTAGGGATGGTTTTCACTGACTTACCTGTGTAATGCCCCCTGCCCTGTATCCCCCTTCTCACACTTCACCTGGGTACATGCCCCTCACTGCCCGCTAGGGATGGTTATCAGTGTAACCTGTGTAATGACCCCGCCCTGTCTCCCCCTCTCACACCTCACCTGGGTACATGCCCCTCACTGCCCGCTAGGGATGGTTATCACTGAATTACCTGTGTAATGCCCCCTCCCTGTCTCCTCCCTCTCACACTTCACCTGGGTACATACCCCTCACTGCCCGCTAGGGATGGTTATCACTGTGTTACCTGTGTAATGCCCCCTGCCCTGTCTCCCCCTCCTCACACTTCACCTGGGTACATACCCCTCACTGCGCGCTAGGGATGGTTATCACTGTGTTACCTGTGTAATGCCCCCTGCCCTGTCTCCCCCTCCTCACACTTCACCTGGGTACATACCCCTCACTGCCCGCTAGGGATGGTTATCACTGTGTTACCTGTGTAATGCCCCCCGCCCTGTCTCCCCCTCCTCACACTTCACCTGGGTACATACCCCTCACTGCCCGCTAGGGATGGTTATCACTGAATTACCTGTGTAATGCCCCCCCACCCGGTCTCCCCCTCTCATGCCTCACCTGGGTACATGCCCCTCACTGCCCGCTAATGGTATCACTGACTTACCTGTGTAATGCCCCCTGCTCTGTCTCCCCCTTCTCACACTTCACCTGGGTACATGCCCTTCACTGCCCGCAAGGGATGGTTATCAGTGTAACGTGTGTAATGCCCCCCGCCCTGTCTCCCCCCTCTCACACCTCACCTGGGTACATGCCCCTCACTGCCTGCTAGGGATGGTTATCACTGTGTTACCTGTGTAATGCCCCCACCCTGTCTCCCCCTCTCACACCTCACCTGGGTACATGCCCCTCACTGCCCGCTAGGGATGGTTATCACTGAATTACCTGTGTAATGCCCCCTGCCCTGTCTCCCCTTTCTCTTGGGTACAAGCCCCTCACTGCCCGCTAGGGGTGGTTATCACTGTGTTACCTGTGTAATGCCCCCCGCCCTGTCTCTCCCTTCTCACACTTCACCTGGGTACATACCCCTCACTGCCCGCTAGGGATGGTTATCACTGAATTACCTGTGTAATGCCCCCCCACCCGGTCTCCCCCTCTCATGCCTCACCTGGGTACATGCCCCTCACTGCCCGCTAATGGTATCACTGACTTACCTGTGTAATGCCCCCTCCCCTGTCTCCCCCTTCTCACACTTCACCTGGGTACATGCCCCTCACTGCCCGCTAGGGATGGTTATCACTGAATTACCTGTGTAATGCCCCCACCCTGTCTCCTCCTCTCATACCTCACCTGGGTACATGCCCCTCACTGCCCACTAGGGATGTCCATCACTGCATTACCTGTGTAATGCCCCCCGCCCTGTCTCCCCCCTCTCACACCTCACCTGGGTACATGCCCCTCACTGCCCGCTAGGGATGGTTATCACTGTGTTACCTGTGTAATGCCCCCTGCCCTGTCTCCCCCTCTCACACCTCACCTGGGTACATGCCCTTCACTGCCCGCAAGGGATGGTTATCAGTGTAACCTGTGTAATGCCCCCCCGCCCTGTCTCCCCCCTCTCACACCTCACCTGGGTACATGCCCCTCACTTCCCACTAGGGATGGTTATCACTGTGTTACCTGTGTAATGCCCCCTGCCCTGTCTCCCCCTCTCACACCTCACCTGGGTACATGCCCTTCACTGCCCGCAAGGGATGGTTATCAGTGTAACCTGTGTAATGCCCCCCACCCTGACTCCCCCCTCTCACACCTCACCTGGGTACATGCCCTTCACTGCCCGCAAGGGATGGTTATCAGTGTAACCTGTGTAATGCCCCCCGCCCTGACTCCCCCCTCTCACACCTCACCTGGGTACATGCCCTTCACTGCCCGCAAGGGATGGTTATCACTGACTTACCTGTGTAATGCCCCCTGCCCTGTCTCCCCCTTCTCACACTTCACCTGGGTACATGCCCTTCACTGCCCGCAAGGGATGGTTTTCACTGACTTACCTGTGTAATGCCCCCTGCCCTGTCTCCCCCTTCTCACACCTCACCTGGGTACATACCCCTCACTGCCCGCTAGAGATGGGTATCACTGTGTTACCTGTGTAATGCCCCCCGCCCTGTCTCTCCCTTCTCACACTTCACCTGGGTACATACCCCTCACTGCCCGCTAGGGATGGTTATCACTGAATTACCTGTGTAATGCCCCCCCACCCGGTCTCCCCCTCTCATGCCTCACCTGGGTGCATGCCCCTCACTGCCCGCTAGGGATGGTTATCACTGACTTACCTGTGTAATGCCCCCCCACCCGGTCTCCCCCTCTCACGCCTCACCTGGGTACATGCCCCTCACTGCCCGCTAATGGTATCACTGACTTACCTGTGTAATTCCCCCTGCTCTGTCTCCCCCTTCTCACACTTCACCTGGGTACATGCCCTTCACTGCCCGCAAGGGATGGTTATCAGTGTAACCTGTGTAATGCCCCCCGCCCTGTCTCCCCCTTCTCACACTTCACCTGGGTACATACCCCTCACTGCCCGCTAGGGATGGTTATCACTGAATTACCTGTGTAATGCCCCCACCCTGTCTCCCCCTCTCACACCTCACCTGGGTACATGCTCCTCACTGCCCACTAGGGATGGTTATCACTGACTTACCTGTGTAATGCCCCCCGCCCTGTCTCCCCCTTCTCACACTTCACCTGGGTACATGCCCCTCACTGCCCGCTAGGGATGGTTATCACTGACTTACCTGTGTAATGCCCCCTGCCCTGTCTCCCCCTTCTCACACTTCACCTGGGTACATGCCCTTCACTGCCCGCAAGGGATGGTTATCAGTGTAACCTGTGTAATGCCCCCCGCCCTGTCTCCCCCTTCTCACACTTCACCTGGGTACATACCCCTCACTGCCCGCTAGGGATGGTTATCACTGAATTACCTGTGTAATGCCCCCCCACCCGGTCTCCCCCTCTCATACCTCACCTGGGTACATGCTCCTCACTGCCCACTAGGGATGGTTATCACTGACTTACCTGTGTAATGCCCCCCGCCCTGTCTCCCCCTTCTCACACTTCACCTGGGTACATGCCCCTCACTGCCCGCTAGGGATGGTTATCACTGACTTACCTGTGTAATGCCCCCTGCCCTGTCTCCCCCTTCTCACACCTCACCTGGGTACATGCTTCTCACTGCCCGCTAGGGATGGTTATCACTGTGTTACCTGTGTAATGCCCCCACCCTGTCTCCCCCTCTCACACCTCACCTGGGTACATGCCCCTCACTGCCCGCTAGGGATGGCTGTCACTGTGTTACCTGTGTAATGCCCCCCCCACCCGGTCTCCCCCTCTCACGCCTCACCTGGGTACATGCCCCTCACTGCCCGCTAGGGATGGCCATCACTGTTACCTGTGTAATGCCCCCTGCCCTGTCTCCCCCTCTCACACCTCACCTGGGTACGTGCCCCACACTACCCGCTAGGGATGGTTATCACTGAATTACCTGTGTAATGCCCCTACCCTGTCTCCTACCTCTCACACCTCACCTGGGTACATGCCCCTCACTGCCCGCTAGGGATGGTTATCACTGAATTACCTGTGTAATGCCCCCTGCCCTGTCTCCCCTTTCTCTTGGGTACAAGCCCCTTACTGCCCGCTAGGGGTGGTTATCACTGTGTTACCTGTGTAATGCCCCCCGCCCTGTCTCTCCCTTCTCACACTTCACCAGGGTACATACCCCTCACTGCCCGCTAGGGATGGTTATCACTGAATTACCTGTGTAATGCCTCCCCACCCGGTCTCCCCCTCTCATGCCTCACCTGGGTACATGCCCCTCAATGCCCACTAGCGATGGTTATCACTGAATTACCTGTGTAATGCCCCCCCACCCGGTCTCCCCCTCTCACGCCTCACCTGGGTACATGCCCCTCACTGCCCGCTAGGGATGGTTATCACTGACTTACCTGTGTAATACCCCCCGCCCTGTCTACCCCTTCTCACACTTCACCTGGGTACATGCCCCTCACTGCCCGCAAAGGGATGGTTATCAGTGTAACCTGTGTAATGCCCCCCGCTGTGTCTCCCCCCTCTCACACCTCACCTGGGTACATGCCCCTCACTTCCCGCTAGGGATGGTTTTCACTGACTTACCTGTGTAATGCCCCCTGCCCTGTCTCCCCCTTCTCACACTTCACCTGGGTACATGCCCCTCACTGCCCGCAAAGGGATGGTTATCAGTGTAACCTGTGTAATGCCCCCCGCCGTGTCTCCCCCCTCTCACACCTCACCTGGGTACATGCCCCTCACTTCCCGCTAGGGATGGTTTTCACTGACTTACCTGTGTAATGCCCCCTGCCCTGTCTCCCCCTTCTCACACTTCACCTGGGTACATGCCCTTCACTGCCCGCAAGGGATGGTTATCAGTGTAACCTGTGTAATGCCCCCCGCCCTGTCTCCCCCCTCTCACACCTCACCTTGGTACATGCCCCTCACTGCCCGCTAGGGAGGGTTTTCACTGAATTACCTGTGTAATGCCCCCTGCCCTGTCTCCCCCTTCTCACACCTCACCTGGGTACATGCCCCTCACTGCCCGCTAGGGATGGTTTTCACTGAATTACCTGTGTAATGCCCCCTGCCCTGTCTCCCCCTTCTCACACTTCACCTGGGTACATGCCCCTCACTGCCCGCTAGGGATGGTTTTCACTGACTTACCTGTGTAATGCCCCCTGCCCTGTCTCCCCCTCTCACACCTCACCTGGGTACATGCCCCTCACTGCCCGCAAGGGATGGTTATCAGTGTAACCTGTGTAATGCCCCCGCCCTGTCTCCCCCTCTCACACCTCACCTGGGTACATGCCCCTTACTGCTCACTAGGGATGGTTATCACTGAATTACCTGTGTAATGCCCCAGCCCTGTCTCCTCCCTCTCACACCTCACCTGGGTACATGCCCCTCACTGCCCGCTAGGGATGGTTATCACTGAATTACCTGTGTAATGCCCCCTGCCCTGTCTCCCCCTTCTCACACCTCACCTGGGTACATGCCCCGCACTGCCCGCAAGGGATGGTTATCAGTGTAATCTGTGTAATGCCCCCCGCCCTGACTCCCCCCTCTCACACCTCACCTGGGTACATGCCCCTCACTGCCCGCTAGGGATGGTTTTCACTGACTTACCTGTGTAATGCCCCCTGCCCTGTCTCCCCCTTCTCACACCTCACCTGGGTACATACCCCTCACTGCCCGCTAGAGATGGGTATCACTGTGTTACCTGTGTAATGCCCCCCGCCCTGTCTCTCCCTTCTCACACTTCACCTGGGTACATACCCCTCACTGCCCGCTAGGGATGGTTATCACTGAATTACCTGTGTAATGCCCCCCCACCCGGTCTCCCCCTCTCATACCTCACCTGGGTACATGCCCCTCACTGCCCACTAGGGATGGTTATCACTGAATTACCTGTGTATTGCCCCCCCACCCGGTCTCCCCCTCTCATGCCTCACCTGGGTACATGCCCCTCACTGCCCGCTAGGGATGGTTATCACTGACTTACCTGAGTAATGCCCCCTGCCCTGTCTCCCCCTTCTCACACTTCACCTGGGTACATGCCCTTCACTGCCCGCAAGGGATGGTTATCAGTGTAACCTGTGTAATGCCCCCCGCCCTGTCTCCCCCCTCTCACACCTCACCTGGGTACATGCTTCTCACTGCCCGCTAGGGATGGTTATCACTGTGTTACCTGTGTAATGCCCCCACCCTGTCTCCCCCTCTCACACCTCACCTGGGTACATGCCCCTCACTTCCCGCTAGGGATGGCTGTCACTGTGTTACCTGTGTAATGCCCCCCCCACCCGGTCTCCCCCTCTCACGCCTCACCTGGGTACATGCCCCTCACTGCCCACTAGCGATGGTTATCACTGAATTACCTGTGTAATGCCCCCCCACCCGGTCTCCCCCTCTCACGCCTCACCTGGGTACATGCCCCTCACTGCCCGCTAGGGATGGCCATCACTGTTACCTGTGTAATGCCCCCTGCCCTGTCTCCCCCTCTCACACCTCACCTGGGTACGTGCCCCACACTACCCGCTAGGGATGGTTATCACTGAATTACCTGTGTAATGCCCCTACCCTGTCTCCTCCCTATCACACCTCACCTGGGTACATGCCCCTCACTGCCCGCTAGGGATGGTTATCACTGAATTACCTGTGTAATGCCCCCTGCCCTGTCTCCCCTTTCTCTTGGGTACAAGCCCCTCACTGCCCGCTAGGGGTGGTTATCACTGTGTTACCTGTGTAATGCCCCCCGCCCTGTCTCTCCCTTCTCACACTTCACCAGGGTACATACCCCTCACTGCCCGCTAGGGATGGTTATCACTGAATTACCTGTGTAATGCCCCCCCACCCGGTCTCCCCCTCTCACGCCTCACCTGGGTACATGCCCCTCACTGCCCGCTAGGGATGGTTATCACTGACTTACCTGTGTAATACCCCCCGCCCTGTCTACCCCTTCTCACACTTCACCTGGGTACATGCCCCTCACTGCCCGCAAAGGGATGGTTATCAGTGTAACCTGTGTAATGCCCCCCGCCGTGTCTCCCCCCTCTCACACCTCACCTGGGTACATGCCCCTCACTGCCCGCTAGGGATGGTTTTCACTGACTTACCTGTGTAATGCCCCCTGCCCTGTCTCCCCCTTCTCACACTTCACCTGGGTACATGCCCTTCACTGCCCGCAAGGGATGGCTATCAGTGTAACCTGTGTAATGCCCCCCGCCCTGACTCCCCCCTCTCACACCTCACCTGGGTACATGCCCCTCACTGCCCGCTAGGGATGGTTTTCACTGACTTACCTGTGTAATGCCCCCTGCCCTGTCTCCCCCTTCACCTGGGTACATGCCCTTCACTGCCCGCAAGGGATGGTTATCAGTGTAATCTGTGTAATGCCCCCCGCCCTGACTCCCCCCTCTCACACCTCACCTGGGTACATGCCCCTCACTGCCCGCAAGGGATGGTTATCAGTGTAACCTGTGTAATGCCCCCTGCCCTGTCTCCCCCTTCACCTGGGTACATGCCCTTCACTGCCCGCAAGGGATGGTTATCAGTGTAATCTGTGTAATGCCCCCCGCCCTGACTCCCCCCTCTCACACTTCACCTGGGTACATGCCCTTCACTGCCCGCAAGGGATGGTTATCAGTGTAACCTGTGTAATGCCCCCGCCCTGTCTCCCCCCTCTCACACCTCACCTGGGTACATGCTTCTCACTGCCCGCTAGGGATGGTTATCAGTGTAACCTGTGTAATGCCCCCGCCCTGTCTCCCCCCTCTCACACCTCACCTGGGTACATGCTTCTCACTGCCCGCTAGGGATGGTTATCAGTGTAACCTGTGTATTGCCCCCGCCCTGTCTCCCCCCTCTCACACCTCACCTGGGTACATGCCCCTCACTGCCCGCTAGGGATGGTTTTCACTGACTTACCTGTGTAATGCCCCCTGCCCTGTCTCCCCCTTCTCACACTTCACCTGGGTACATGCCCTTCACTGCCCGCAAGGGATGGCTATCAGTGTAACCTGTGTAATGCCCCCACCCTGTCTCCCCTTTCTCACACTTCACCTGGGTACATGCCCCTCATTGCCCACTAGGGATGGTTATCACTGAATTACCTGTGTAATGCCCCCACCCTGTCTCCCCCTTCTCACACTTCACCTGGGTACATGCCCCTCACTGCCCACTAGGGATGTCCATCGCTGCATTACCTGTGTAATGCCCCCGCCCTGTCTCTTCCCTCTCACTGCCCCCCGCCCTGTCTCTACCTCTCACACCTCACCTGGGTACGTGCCCCACACTGCCCGCTAGGGATGGGTATCACTGACTTACCTGTGTAATGCCCCCTGCCCTGTCTCCCCCTCCTCACACTTCACCTGGGTACATACCCCTCACTGCCCGCTAGGGATGGTTATCACTGTGTTACCTGTGTAATGCCCCCCGCCCTGTCTCCCCCTCCTCACACTTCACCTGGGTACATACCCCTCACTGCCCGCTAGGGATGGTTATCACTGAATTACCTGTGTAATGCCCCCCCACCCGGTCTCCCCCTCTCATGCCTCACCTGGGTACATGCCCCTCACTGCCCGCTAATGGTATCACTGACTTACCTGTGTAATGCCCCCTGCTCTGTCTCCCCCTTCTCACACTTCACCTGGGTACATGCCCTTCACTGCCCGCAAGGGATGGTTATCAGTGTAACGTGTGTAATGCCCCCCGCCCTGTCTCCCCCTTCTCACACCTCACCTGGGTACATACCCCTCACTGCCCGCTAGGGATGGTTATCACTGAATTACCTGTGTAATGACCCCCCACCCGGTCTCCCCCTCTCATGCCTCACCTAGGTACATGCCCCTCACTGCCCGCTAGGGATGGTTATCACTGACTTACCTGTGTAATGCCCCCTGCCCGGTCTCCCCCTTCTCACACTTCACCTGGGTATATGCCCTTCACTGCCCGCAAGGGATGGCTATCAGTGTAACCTGTGAATGCCCCCCGCCCTGTCTCCCCCCTCTCACACCTCACCTGGGTACATGCCCCTCACTGCCCGCTAGGGATGGTTATCACTGTGTTACCTGTGTAATGCCCCCACCCTGTCTCCCCCTCTCACACCTCACCTGGGTACATGCCCCTCACTGCCCGCTAGGGATGGTTATCACTGAATTACCTGTGTAATGCCCCCTGCCCTGTCTCCCCTTTCTCTTGGGTACAAGCCCCTCACTGCCCGCTAGGGGTGGTTATCACTGTGTTACCTGTGTAATGCCCCCCGCCCTGTCTCTCCCTTCTCACACTTCACCTGGGTACATACCCCTCACTGCCCGCTAGGGATGGTTATCACTGACTTACCTGTGTAATGCCCCCTCCCCTGTCTCCCCCTTCTCACACTTCACCTGGGTACATGCCCCTCACTGCCCGCTAGGGATGGTTATCACTGAATTACCTGTGTAATGCCCCCGCCCTGTCTCCTCCTCTCATACCTCACCTGGGTACATGCCCCTCACTGCCCACTAGGGATGTCCATCACTGCATTACCTGTGTAATGCCCCCCGCCCTGTCTCCCCCCTCTCACACCTCACCTGGGTACATGCCCCTCACTGCCCGCTAGGGATGGTTATCACTGTGTTACCTGTGTAATGCCCCCTGCCCTGTCTCCCCCTCTCACACGTCACCTGGGTACATGCCCTTCACTGCCCGCAAGGGATGGTTATCAGTGTAACCTGTGTAATGCCCCCCGCCCTGTCTCCCCCCTCTCACACCTCACCTGGGTACATGCCCCTCACTTCCCACTAGGGATGGTTATCACTGTGTTACCTGTGTAATGCCCCCTGCCCTGTCTCCCCCTCTCACACCTCACCTGGGTACATGCCCTTCACTGCCCGCAAGGGATGGTTATCAGTGTAACCTGTGTAATGCCCCCCGCCGTGTCTCCCCCCTCTCACACCTCACCTGGGTACATGCCCCTCACTTCCCACTAGGGATGGTTATCACTGTGTTACCTGTGTAATGCCCCCTGCCCTGTCTCCCCCTCTCACACCTCACCTGGGTACATGCCCTTCACTGCCCGCAAGGGATGGTTATCAGTGTAACCTGTGTAATGCCCCCGCCCTGTCTCCCCCTCTCACACCTCACCTGGGTACATGCCCTTCACTGCCCGCAAGGGATGGTTATCAGTGTAACCTGTGTAATGCCCCCCGCCCTGACTCCCCCCTCTCACACCTCACCTGGGTACATGCCCTTCACTGCCCGCAAGGGATGGTTATCACTGACTTACCTGTGTAATGCCCCCTGCCCTGTCTCCCCCTTCTCACACTTCACCTGGGTACATGCCCTTCACTGCCCGCAAGGGATGGTTATCAGTGTAACCTGTGTAATGCCCCCTGCCCTGTCTCCCCCTCTCACACCTCACCTGGGTACATGCCCTTCACTGCCCGCAAGGGATGGTTATCAGTGTAACCTGTGTAATGCCCCCCGCCCTGACTCCCCCCTCTCACACCTCACCTGGGTACATGCCCTTCACTGCCCGCAAGGGATGGTTATCACTGACTTACCTGTGTAATGCCCCCTGCCCTGTCTCCCCCTTCTCACACCTCACCTGGGTACATGCCCTTCACTGCCCGCAAGGGATGGTTATCAGTGTAACCTGTGTAATGCCCCCCGCCCTGACTCCCCCCTCTCACACCTCACCTGGGTACATGCCCCTCACTGCCCGCTAGGGATGGGTATCACTGTGTTACCTGTGTAATGCCCCCCGCCCTGTCTCTCCCTTCTCACACTTCACCTGGGTACATACCCCTCACTGCCCGCTAGGGATGGGTATCACTGTGTTACCTGTGTAATGCCCCCCGCCCTGTCTCTCCCTTCTCACACTTCACCTGGGTACATACCCCTCACTGCCCGCTAGGGATGGTTATCACTGAATTACCTGTGTAATGCCCCCCCACCCGGTCTCCCCCTCTCATGCCTCACCTGGGTGCATGCCCCTCACTGCCCGCTAGGGATGGTTATCACTGACTTACCTGTGTAATGCCCCCCCACCCGGTCTCCCCCTCTCATGCCTCACCTGGGTACATGCCCCTCACTGCCCACTAGGGATGGTTATCACTGAATTACCTGTGTAATGCCCCCCCACCCGGTCTCCCCCTCTCACGTCTCACCTGGGTACATGCCCCTCACTGCCCGCTAATGGTATCACTGACTTACCTGTGTAATTCCCCCTGCTCTGTCTCCCCCTTCTCACACTTCACCTGGGTACATGCCCTTCACTGCCCGCAAGGGATGGTTATCAGTGTAACCTGTGTAATGCCCCCCGCCCTGTCTCCCCCTTCTCACACTTCACCTGGGTACATACCCCTCACTGCCCGCTAGGGATGGTTATCACTGAATTACCTGTGTAATGCCCCCCCACCCGGTCTCCCCCTCTCATACCTCACCTGGGTACATGCCCCTCACTGCCCACTAGGGATGGTTATCACTGACTTACCTGTGTAATGCCCCCTGCCCTGTCTCCCCCTTCTCACACTTCACCTGGGTACATGCCCTTCACTGCCCGCAAGGGATGGTTATCAGTGTAACCTGTGTAATGCCCCCCGCCCTGTCTCCCCCCTCTCACACCTCACCTGGGTACATGCTTCTCACTGCCCGCTAGGGATGGTTATCACTGTGTTACCTGTGTAATGCCCCCACCCTGTCTCCCCCTCTCACACCTCACCTGGGTACATGCCCCTCACTGCCCGCTAGGGATGGCTGTCACTGTGTTACCTGTGTAATGCCCCCCCCACCCGGTCTCCCCCTCTCACGCCTCACCTGGGTACATGCCCCTCACTGCCCGCTAGGGATGGCCATCACTGTTACCTGTGTAATGCCCCCTGCCCTGTCTCCCCCTCTCACACCTCACCTGGGTACGTGCCCCACACTACCCGCTAGGGATGGTTATCACTGAATTACCTGTGTAATGCCCCTACCCTGTCTCCTACCTCTCACACCTCACCTGGGTACATGCCCCTCACTGCCCGCTAGGGATGGTTATCACTGAATTACCTGTGTAATGCCCCCTGCCCTGTCTCCCCTTTCTCTTGGGTACAAGCCCCTTACTGCCCGCTAGGGGTGGTTATCACTGTGTTACCTGTGTAATGCCCCCCGCCCTGTCTCTCCCTTCTCACACTTCACCAGGGTACATACCCCTCACTGCCCGCTAGGGATGGTTATCACTGAATTACCTGTGTAATGCCTCCCCACCCGGTCTCCCCCTCTCATGCCTCACCTGGGTACATGCCCCTCAATGCCCACTAGCGATGGTTATCACTGAATTACCTGTGTAATGCCCCCCCACCCGGTCTCCCCCTCTCACGCCTCACCTGGGTACATGCCCCTCACTGCCCGCTAGGGATGGTTATCACTGACTTACCTGTGTAATACCCCCCGCCCTGTCTACCCCTTCTCACACTTCACCTGGGTACATGCCCCTCACTGCCCGCAAAGGGATGGTTATCAGTGTAACCTGTGTAATGCCCCCCGCCGTGTCTCCCCCCTCTCACACCTCACCTGGGTACATGCCCCTCACTTCCCGCTAGGGATGGTTTTCACTGACTTACCTGTGTAATGCCCCCTGCCCTGTCTCCCCCTTCTCACACTTCACCTGGGTACATGCCCTTCACTGCCCGCAAGGGATGGTTATCAGTGTAACCTGTGTAATGCCCCCTGCCCTGTCTCCCCCCTCTCACACCTCACCTTGGTACATGCCCCTCACTGCCCGCTAGGGAGGGTTTTCACTGAATTACCTGTGTAATGCCCCCTCCCTGTCTCCCCCTCTCACACCTCACCTGGGTACATGCCCCTCACTGCCCGCTAGGGATGGTTATCAGTGTAACCTGTGTAATGCCCCCACCCTGTCTCCCCCTTCTCACACTTCACCTGGGTACTTGCCCCTCACTGCCCGCTAGGGATGGTTTTCACTGACTTACCTGTGTAATGCCCCCTGCCCTGTCTCCCCCTTCTCACACTTCACCTGGGTACATACCCCTCACTGCCCGCTAGGGATGGTTATCACTGAATTACCTGTGTAATGCCCCCTGCCCTGTCTCCCCTTTCTCACACTTCACCTGGGTACATGCCCCTCACTGCCCGCTAGGGATGGTTTTCACTGACTTACCTGTGTAATGCCCCCTGCCCTGTCTCCCCCTTCTCACACCTCATCTGGGTACATACCCCTCACTGCCCGCTAGAGATGGGTATCACTGTGTTACCTGTGTAATGCCCCCCGCCCTGTCTCTCCCTTCTCACACTTCACCTGGGTACATACCCCTCACTGCCCGCTAGGGATGGTTTTCACTGACTTACCTGTGTAATGCCCCCTGCCCTGTCTCCCCCTTCTCACACGTCACCTGGGTACATACCCCTCACTGCCCGCTAGGGATGGTTATTACTGAATTACCTGTGTAATGCCCCCCCACCCGGTCTCCCCCTCTCACGCCTCACCTGGGTACATACCCCTCACTGCCCGCTAGGGATGGTTTTCACTGACTTACCTGTGTAATGCCCCCTGCCCTGTCTCCCCCTTCTCACACGTCACCTGGGTACATACCCCTCACTGCCCGCTAGGGATGGTTATCACTGACTTACCTGTGTAATGCCCCCCCACCCGGTCTCCCCCTCTCATGCCTCACCTGGGTACATGCCCCTCACTGCCCACTAGGGATGGTTATCACTGAATTACCTGTGTAATGCCCCCCCACCCGGTCTCCCCCTCTCACGCCTCACCTGGGTACATGCCCCTCACTGCCCGCTAATGGTATCACTGACTTACCTGTGTAATTCCCCCTGCTCTGTCTCCCCCTTCTCACACTTCACCTGGGTACATGCCCTTCACTGCCCGCAAGGGATGGTTATCAGTGTAACCTGTGTAATGCCCCCCGCCCTGTCTCCCCCTTCTCACACTTCACCTGGGTACATACCCCTCACTGCCCGCTAGGGATGGTTATCACTGAATTACCTGTGTAATGCCCCCCCACCCGGTCTCCCCCTCTCATACCTCACCTGGGTACATGCCCCTCACTGCCCACTAGGGATGGTTATCACTGAATTACCTGTGTATTGCCCCCCCACCCGGTCTCCCCCTCTCATGCCTCACCTGGGTACATGCCCCTCACTGCCCGCTAGGGATGGTTATCACTGACTTACCTGTGTAATGCCCCCTGCCCTGTCTCCCCCTTCTCACACTTCACCTGGGTACATGCCCTTCACTGCCCGCAAGGGATGGTTATCAGTGTAACCTGTGTAATGCCCCCCGCCCTGTCTCCCCCCTCTCACACCTCACCTGGGTACATGCTTCTCACTGCCCGCTAGGGATGGTTATCACTGTGTTACCTGTGTAATGCCCCCACCCTGTCTCCCCCTCTCACACCTCACCTGGGTACATGCCCCTCACTTCCCGCTAGGGATGGCTGTCACTGTGTTACCTGTGTAATGCCCCCCCCCCACCCGGTCTCCCCCTCTCACGCCTCACCTGGGTACATGCCCCTCACTGCCCGCTAGGGATGGCCATCACTGTTACCTGTGTAATGCCCCCTGCCCTGTCTCCCCCTCTCACACCTCACCTGGGTACGTGCCCCACACTACCCGCTAGGGATGGTTATCACTGAATTACCTGTGTAATGCCCCTACCCTGTCTCCTCCCTCTCACACCTCACCTGGGTACATGCCCCTCACTGCCCGCTAGGGATGGTTATCACTGAATTACCTGTGTAATGCCCCCTGCCCTGTCTCCCCTTTCTCTTGGGTACAAGCCCCTCACTGCCCGCTAGGGGTGGTTATCACTGTGTTACCTGTGTAATGCCCCCCGCCCTGTCTCTCCCTTCTCACACTTCACCAGGGTACATACCCCTCACTGCCCGCTAGGGATGGTTATCACTGAATTACCTGTGTAATGCCCCCCCACCCGGTCTCCCCCTCTCACGCCTCACCTGGGTACATGCCCCTCAATGCCCGCTAGGGATGGTTATCAGTGTAACCTGTGTAATGCCCCCCGCCGTGTCTCCCCCCTCTCACACCTCACCTGGGTACATGCCCCTCACTGCCCGCTAGGGATGGTTTTCACTGACTTACCTGTGTAATGCCCCCTGCCCTGTCTCCCCCTTCACCTGGGTACATGCCCTTCACTGCCCGCTAGGGATGGTTTTCACTGACTTACCTGTGTAATGCCCCCTGCCCTGTCTCCCCCTTCTCACACCTCACCTGGGTACATACCCCTCACTGCCCGCTAGGGATGGTTGTCACTGTGTTACCTGTGTAATGCCCCCCGCCCTGTCTCCCCCTCTCACACCTCACCTGGGTACATGCCCCTCACTGCCCGCTAGGGATGGTTGTCACTGTGTTACCTGTGTAATGCCCCCCCCAACCGGTCTCCCCCTCTCACGCCTCACCTGGGTACATGCCCCTCACTGCCCGCTAGGGATGGTTATCACTGAATTACCTGTGTATTGCCCCCCCACCCGGTCTCCCCCTCTCACGCCTCACCTGGGTACATGCCCCTCACTGCCCGCTAGGGATGGCCATCACTGTTACCTGTGTAATGCCCCCTGCCCTGTCTCCCCCTCTCACACCTCACCTGGGTACGTGCCCCACACTACCCGCTAGGGATGGTTATCACTGAATTACCTGTGTAATGCCCCTACCCTGTCTCCTCCCTCTCACACCTCACCTGGGTACATGCCCCTCACTGCCCGCTAGGGATGGTTATCACTGAATTACCTGTGTAATGCCCCCTGCCCTGTCTCCCCTTTCTCTTGGGTACAAGCCCCTCACTGCCCGCTAGGGGTGGTTATCACTGTGTTACCTGTGTAATGCCCCCCGCCCTGTCTCTCCCTTCTCACACTTCACCTGGGTACATACCCCTCACTGCCCGCTAGGGATGGTTATCACTGAATTACCTGTGTAATGCCCCCCCACCCGGTCTCCCCCTCTCATGCCTCACCTGGGTACATGCCCCTCACTGCCCACTAGGGATGGTTATCACTGAATTACCTGTGTAATGCCCCCCCCACCCGGTCTCCCCCTCTCACGCCTCATCTGGGTACATGCCCCTCACTGCCCGCTAGGGATGGTTATCACTGACTTACCTGTGTAATGCCCCCTGCCCTGTCTACCCCTTCTCACACTTCACCTGTGTAATGCCCCTCACTGCCCGCAAAGGGATGGTTATCAGTGTAACCTGTGCAATGCCCCCCGCCGTGTCTCCCCCCTCTCACACCTCACCTGGGTACATGCCCCTCACTGCCCGCTAGGGATGGTTTTCACTGAATTACCTGTGTAATGCCCCTACCCTGTCTCCTCCCTCTCACACCTCACCTGGGTACATGCCCCTCACTGCCCGCTAGGGATGGTTATCACTGAATTACCTGTGTAATGCCCCCTGCCCTGTCTCCCCTTTCTCTTGGGTACAAGCCCCTCACTGCCCGCTAGGGATGGTTTTCACTGACTTACCTGTGTAATGCCCCCTGCCCTGTCTACCCCTTCTCACACTTCACCTGGGTACATGCCCTTCACTGCCCGCAAGGGATGGTTATCAGTGTAACCTGTGTAATGCCCCCCGCCCTGTCTCCCCCCTCTCACACTTCACCTGGGTACATACCCCTCACTGCCCGCTAGGCTGGTTATCACTGAATTACCTGTGTAATGCCCCCCCACCCGGTCTCCCCCTCTCATGCCTCACCTAGGTACATGCCCCTCACTGCCCGCAAGGGATGGTTATCAGTGTAACCTGTGTAATGCCCCCGCCCTGTCTCCCCCTTCTCACACCTCACCTGGGTACATACCCCTCACTGCCCGCTAGGGATGGTTTTCACTGACTTACCTGTGTAATGCCCCCTGCCCTGTCTACCCCTTCTCACACTTCACCTGGGTACATGCCCCTCACTGCCCGCTAGGGATGGTTATCAGTGTAACCTGTGTAATGCCCCCCGCCGTGTCTCCCCCCTCTCACACCTCACCTGGGTACATGCCCCTCACTTCCCGCTAGGGATGGTTTTCACTGACTTACCTGTGTAATGCCCCCTGCCCTGTCTCCCCCTTCTCACACTTCACCTGGGTACATGCCCTTCACTGCCCGCAAGGGATGGTTATCAGTGTAACCTGTGTAATGCCCCCCGCCCTGTCTCCCCCCTCTCACACCTCACCTTGGTACATGCCCCTCACTGCCCGCTAGGGATGGTTTTCACTGACTTACCTGTGTAATGCCCCCCGCCCTGTCTCCCCCCTCTCACACCTCACCTGGGTACATGCCCCTCACTGCCCGCTAGGGATGGTTTTCACTGAATTACCTGTGTAATGCCCCCCCACCCGGTCTCCCCCTCTCACGCCTCACCTGGGTACATGCCCCTCACTTCCCGCTAGGGATGGTTATCACTGAATTACCTGTGTAATGCCCCCTGCCCTGTCTCCCCCTTCTCACACTTCACCTGGGTACATGCCCTTCACTGCCCGCAAGGGATGGCTATCAGTGTAACCTGTGTAATGCCCCCCGCCCTGACTCCCCCCTCTCACACCTCACCTGGGTACATGCCCCTCACTGCCCGCTAGGGATGGTTTTCACTGACTTACCTGTGTAATGCCCCCCCACCCGGTCTCCCCCTCTCATGCCTCACCTGGGTACATACCCCTCACTGCCCGCTAGGGATGGTTATCACTGTGTTACCTGTGTAATGCCCCCCGCCCTGACTCCCCCCTCTCACACCTCACCTGGGTACATGCCCCTCACTGCCCGCTAGGGATGGTTTTCACTGACTTACCTGTGTAATGCCCCCTGCCCTGTCTCCCCCTTCTCACACTTCACCTGGGTACATGCCCTTCACTGCCCGCAAGGGATGGTTATCAGTGTAACCTGTGTAATGCCCCCCGCCCTGTCTCCCCCCTCTCACACCTCACCTGGGTACATGCCCCTCACTGCCCGCTAGGGATGGTTTTCACTGACTTACCTGTGTAATGCCCCCTGCCCTGTCTCCCCCTTCTCACACTTCACCTGGGTACATGCCCCTCACTGCCCACTAGGGATGGTTATCACTGATTTACCTGTGTATTGCCCCCCCACCCGGTCTCCCCCTCTCATGCCTCACCTGGGTACATACCCCTCACTGCCCGCTAGGGATGGTTATCACTGAATTACCTGTGTAATGCCCCCCCACCCGGTCTCCCCCTCTCATACCTCACCTGGGTACATGCCCCTCACTGCCCACTAGGGATGGTTATCACTAATTTACCTGTGTATTGCCCCCCCCACCCGGTCTCCCCCTCTCATGCCTCACCTGGGTACATGCCCCTCACTGCCCGCTAGGGATGGTTATCACTGACTTACCTGTGTAATGCCCCCTGCCCTGTCTCCCCCTTCTCACACTTCACCTGGGTACATGCCCTTCACTGCCCGCAAGGGATTGTTATCAGTGTAACCTGTGTAATGCCCCCCGCCCTGTCTCCCCCCTCTCACACCTCACCTGGGTACATGCTTCTCACTGCCCGCTAGGGATGGTTATCACTGTGTTACCTGTGTAATGCCCCCACCCTGTCTCCCCCTCTCACACCTCACCTGGGTACATGCCCCTCACTGCCCGCTAGGGATGGCTGTCACTGTGTTACCTGTGTAATGCCCCCCCCAACCGGTCTCCCCCTCTCACGCCTCACCTGGGTACATGCCCCTCACTGCCCGCTAGGGATGGTTATCACTGAATTACCTGTGTATTGCCCCCCCACCCGGTCTCCCCCTCTCACGCCTCACCTGGGTACATGCCCCTCACTGCCCGCTAGGGATGGCCATCACTGTTACCTGTGTAATGCCCCCTGCCCTGTCTCCCCCTCTCACGCCTCACCTGGGTACATGCCCCTCACTGCCCGCTAGGGATGGCCATCACTGTTACCTGTGTAATGCCCCTACCCTGTCTCCTCCCTCTCACACCTCACCTGGGTACATGCCCCTCACTGCCCGCTAGGGATGGTTATCACTGAATTACCTGTGTAATGCCCCCTGCACTGTCTCCCCCTCTCACACCTCACCTTGGTACATACCCCTCACTGCCCGCTAGGGATGGTTATCACTGAATTACCTGTGTAATGCCCCCCCCACCCGGTCTCCCCCTCTCATGCCTCACCTGGGTACATGCCCCTCACTGCCCACTAGGGATGGTTATCACTGAATTACCTGTGTAATGCCCCCCCCCACCCGGTCTCCCCCTCTCACGCCTCATCTGGGTACATGCCCCTCACTGCCCGCTAGGGATGGTTATCACTGACTTACCTGTGTAATGCCCCCCCACCCGGTCTCCCCCTCTCATGCCTCACCTGGGTACATGCCCCTCACTGCCCACTAGGGATGGTTATCAGTGTAACCTGTGTAATGCCCCCCGCCCTGTCTCCCCCCTCTCACACCTCACCTGGGTACATGCCCCTCACTGCCCGCTAGGGATGGTTTTCACTGACTTACCTGTGTAATGCCCCCTGCCCTGTCTCCCCCTTCTCACACTTCACCTGGGTACATGCCCTTCACTGCCCGCAAGGGATGGTTATCAGTGTAACCTGTGTAATGCCCCCCGCCCTGTCTCCCCCCTCTCACACCTCACCTGGGTACATGCCCCTCACTGCCCGCTAGGGATGGTTTTCACTGACTTACCTGTGTAATGCCCCCTGCCCTGTCTCCCCCTTCTCACACTTCACCTGGGTACATGCCCTTCACTGCCCGCAAGGGATGGTTATCAGTGTAACCTGTGTAATGCCCCCCGCCCTGTCTCCCCCCTCTCACACCTCACCTGGGTACATGCCCCTCACTGCCCGCTAGGGATGGTTTTCACTGACTTACCTGTGTAATGCCCCCTGCCCTGTCTCCCCCTTCTCACACTTCACCTGGGTACATGCCCTTCACTGCCCGCAAGGGATGGTTATCAGTGTAACCTGTGTAATGCCCCCCGCCCTGTCTCCCCCCTCTCACACCTCACCTGGGTACATGCCCCTCACTGCCCGCTAGGGATGGTTTTCACTGACTTACCTGTGTAATGCCCCCCGCCCTGTCTCCCCCCTCTCACACCTCACCTGGGTACATGCCCCTCACTGCCCGCTAGGGATGGTTTTTACTGACTTACCTGTGTAATGCCCCCTGCCCTGTCTCCCCCTTCTCACACTTCACCTGGGTACATGCCCTTCACTGCCCGCAAGGGATGGTTATCAGTGTAACCTGTGTAATGCCCCCCGCCCTGTCTCCCCCTTCTCACACCTCACCTGGGTACATGCCCCTCACTGCCCGCTAGGGATGGTTTTCACTGACTTACCTGTGTAATGCCCCCTGCCCTGTCTCCCCCTTCTCACACTTCACCTGGGTACATGCCCCTCACTGCCCGCTAGGGATGGTTATCACTGAATTACCTGTGTAATGCCCCCCCCCCCACCCGGTCTCCCCCTCTCATGCCTCACCTGGGTACATGCCCCTCACTGCCCACTAGGGATGGTTATCACTGAATTACCTGTGTAATGCCCCCCCACCCGGTCTCCCCCTCTCACGCCTCACCTGGGTACATGCCCCTCACTGCCCGCTAGGGATGGTTTTCACTGACTTACCTGTGTAATGCCCCCTGCCCTGTCTCCCCCTTCTCACACTTCACCTGGGTACATGCCCTTCACTGCCCGCAAGGGATGGTTATCAGTGTAACCTGTGTAATGCCCCCGCCCTGTCTCCCCCTCTCACACCTCACCTGGGTACATGCCCCTCACTGCCCGCTAGGGATGGTTTTCACTGACTTACCTGTGTAATGCCCCCGTCCTGTCTCCCCCTTCTCACACTTCACCTGGGTACATGCCCTTCACTGCCCGCTAGGGATGGTTATCAGTGTAACCTGTGTAATGCCCCCCGCCCTGTCTCCCCCCTCTCACACCTCACCTGGGTACATGCCCCTCACTGCCCGCTAGGGATGGTTTTTACTGACTTACCTGTGTAATGCCCCCTGCCCTGTCTCCCCCTTCTCACACTTCACCTGGGTACATGCCCTTCACTGCCCGCAAGGGATGGTTATCAGTGTAACCTGTGTAATGCCCCCCGCCCTGTCTCCCCCTTCTCACACCTCACCTGGGTACATGCCCCTCACTGCCCGCTAGGGATGGTTTTCACTGACTTATCTGTGTAATGCCCCCTGCCCTGTCTCCCCCTTCTCACACTTCACCTGGGTACATACCCCTCACTGCCCGCAAGGGATGGTTATCAGTGTAACCTGTGTAATGCCCCCACCCTGTCTCCCCCTCTCACACCTCACCTGGGTACATGCCCCTCACTGCCCGCTAGGGATGGCTGTCACTGTGTTACCTGTGTAATGCCCCCCCCAACCGGTCTCCCCCTCTCACGCCTCACCTGGGTACATGCCCCTCACTGCCCGCTAGGGATGGTTATCACTGAATTACCTGTGTATTGCCCCCCCACCCGGTCTCCCCCTCTCACGCCTCACCTGGGTACATGCCCCTCACTGCCCGCTAGGGATGGCCATCACTGTTACCTGTGTAATGCCCCCTGCCCTGTCTCCCCCTCTCACACCTCACCTGGGTACGTGCCCCACACTACCCGCTAGGGATGGTTATCACTGAATTACCTGTGTAATGCCCCTACCCTGTCTCCTCCCTCTCACACCTCACCTGGATACATGCCCCTCACTGCCCGCTAGGGATGGTTATCACTGAATTACCTGTGTAATGCCCCCTGCCCTGTCTCCCCTTTCTCTTGGGTACAAGCCCCTCACTGCCCGCTAGGGGTGGTTATCACTGTGTTACCTGTGTAATGCCCCCCGCCCTGTCTCTCCCTTCTCACACTTCACCTGGGTACATACCCCTCACTGCCCGCTAGGGATGGTTATCACTGAATTACCTGTGTAATGCCCCCCCCACCCGGTCTCCCCCTCTCATGCCTCACCTGGGTACATGCCCCTCACTGCCCACTAGGGATGGTTATCACTGAATTACCTGTGTAATGCCCCCCCCCACCCGGTCTCCCCCTCTCACGCCTCACCTGGGTACATGCCCCTCACTGCCCGCTAGGGATGGTTTTCACTGACTTACCTGTGTAATGCCCCCTGCCCTGTCTCCCCCTTCTCACACTTCACCTGGGTACATGCCCTTCACTGCCCGCAAGGGATGGTTATCAGTGTAACCTGTGTAATGCCCCCGCCCTGTCTCCCCCTCTCACACCTCACCTGGGTACATGCCCCTCACTGCCCGCTAGGGATGGTTTTCACTGACTTACCTGTGTAATGCCCCCGTCCTGTCTCCCCCTTCTCACACTTCACCTGGGTACATGCCCTTCACTGCCCGCTAGGGATGGTTATCAGTGTAACCTGTGTAATGCCCCCCGCCCTGTCTCCCCCCTCTCACACCTCACCTGGGTACATGCCCCTCACTGCCCGCTAGGGATGGTTTTCACTGACTTACCTGTGTAATGCCCCCTGCCCTGTCTCCCCCTTCTCACACTTCACCTGGGTACATGCCCTTCACTGCCCGCAAGGGATGGTTATCAGTGTAACCTGTGTAATGCCCCCCGCCCTGTCTCCCCCTTCTCACACTTCACCTGGGTACATACCCCTCACTGCCCGCTAGGGATGGTTATCACTGAATTACCTGTGTAATCCCCCCCCCCCCCCCACCCGGTCTCCCCCTCTCATGCCTCACCTGGGAACATGCCCCTCACTGCCCACTAGGGATGGTTATCACTGAATTACCTGTGTAATGCCCCCCCACCCGGTCTCCCCCTCTCACGCCTCACCTGGGTACATGCCCCTCACTGCCCGCTAGGGATGGTTTTCACTGACTTACCTGTGTAATGCCCCCTGCCCTGTCTCCCCCTTCTCACACGTCACCTGGGTACATGCCTTTCACTGCCCGCAAGGGATGGTTATCAGTGTAACCTGTGTAATGCCCCCCGCCCTGACTCCCCCCTCTCACACCTCACCTGGGTACATGCCCCTCACTGCCCGCTAGGGATGGTTTTCACTGACTTACCTGTGTAATGCCCCCTGCCCTGTCTCCCCCTTCTCACACGTCACCTGGGTACATGCCTTTCACTGCCCGCAAGGGATGGTTATCAGTGTAACCTGTGTAATGCCCCCGCCCTGTCTCCCCCTCTCACACCTCACCTGGGTACATGCCCCTCACTGCCCGCTAGGGATGGTTTTCACTGACTTACCTGTGTAATGCCCCCGTCCTGTCTCCTCCTCTCACACCTCACCTGGGTACATGCCCCTCTCTGCCCGCTAGGTATGTCCATCACTGTGTTACCTGTGGGGGCTGCTGGAGGCAGTGTATATGTTGGTGCTTATGTCCCCATGCAGTGCTGAGGTGCTGTGGGGGTGGGATGGGGGGTGACGGGCGGGTGAAAGCATTGCGGCATTGCTGCTATAACTCTGCTACATTATCCTGCATGTAATGACAGTATTTACTATTGTCCTCATTCCGAGTTGATCGGTCGCAAGGCGAATTTAGCAGAGTTACACACGCTAAGCCGCCGCCTACTGGGAGTGTATCTTAGCATCTTAAAATTGCGACCGAAGTATGCGCAATATTGCGATCACAAACTACTAAGTAGGGATGGACATCGATGGTCGATGTTTCAGAACCATCGATGTTTTCGTTTCGATGGTAGTATTTTTAGCATTTAATGGTGGCCTCCCGATGTTTTTCACCATCGAATGATAGTCATTCGATGGTCTTCCGATGGTGGCTTGTTTTTTTCTAATTCCAAATAGCTATGGCTTCCCTTGCTGCTGTGTCTATCAGGGAAACTTCCTAAGTATGTTGGAGGCTGTCTGTTTCAGACATGAGCCTGCTCACAGCCAGTCCCCTCACCCCCTCCCCTCTCTGGGCTGCGGCTAGGCAACAGGGCCCACTGCAAGCTCTGATTGGCTCTCACTGACTCAGAGAGCCAATCAGATCCCAGACCTTACCCTGCTGCAGCAGAAGCCACAGACACTCGGAGCTCAGGAGGATTCAGAGGAGACAGAGTGACCTCACTGATCTGTATATCACTCCAGCTATACACCACCACTATACACCACCACTGATCAGGGGGAATAATTTAGGAGGGCTATGGACAAAGTCTTTGCTTGAGTATGTTTTGGACTGTGGGAAAAACCCAAGAGAAAACACAAAAACCATGGAAAGAACATACAAACTCCACACCATAATCATCGGAATTGGTCCCATGTGAGACAGCAAAGCAAACCGTGCACTGAGCAAGTTGCCATCCACATTATTGTAAGAAATTCCCAGCCGGTACGCCGTACCGCCGGGCCGTTCACAATACTGCATTCCGCTGGCTTCGTTCTGTGTGAGGGGAGGAGAGCGCAGCGCCTCTCCTGCCCCTCAATTCTCTTGGATGCCCAGTCTAACTCTACATCGGTGGCGGCGCGGTCAATCTGAATAAGGCACCGGTTTAATAGCCAATCAGAGCTCATGGACCAGCTCCTGATTGGCTGCCGGTCCGCGAGCTCTGATTGGCTAACGAACCGGCGCATCATTTCAGATTGACCCCGTTGCCGTTGTTGAGTGAGACCGGGCATCAAAGAGAATTGAGGGGCAAGAGAGACGCTATGCTGCGCTCTCCGCCCCTCACATAGAAGAAACAGAGCCAGCGGTAAGGGGTGAGGGCAATGAGCGCACAGTGGGACAATGTATATCTGCCACAGGGGGGCATTGTATATCTGGCACTGTGGGGGAGTTGTATATCTGGCACAGTGGGGGCATTGTATATCTGGCACAGTGGGGGCATTGTATATCTGACACAGTGGGGGCATTGTATATCTGACACAGTGGGGGCATTGTATATCTGACACAGTGGGGGCATTGTATATCTGACACAGTGGGGGCATTGTATATCTGACACAGTGGGGGCATTGTATATCTGACACAGTGGGGGCATTGTATATCTGACACAGTGGGGGCATTGTATATCTGGCACTGTGGGGGCATTGTATATCTGGCACTGTGGGGGCAATGTATATCTGGCACTGTGGGGGCAATGTATATCTGGCACTGTGGGGGCAATGTATATCTGGCACTGTGGGGGCATTGTATATCTGGCACTGTGGGGGCAATGTATATCTGGCACTGTGGGGGCATTGCATATCTGGCACTGTGGGGGCATTGCATATCTGGCACTGTGGGGGCATTGCATATCTGGCACTGTGGGGGCATTGCGTATCTGGCACTGTGGGGGCATTGCGTATCTGGCACTGTGGGGGCATTGCGTATCTGGCACTGTGGGGGCATTGCGTATCTGGCACTGTGGGGGCATTGCGTATCTGGCACTGTGGGGGTATTGCGTATCTGGCACTGTGGGGGCATTGCGTATCTGGCACTGTGGGGGCATTGCGTATCTGGCACAGTGGGGGCATTGTATATCTGGCACAGTGGGGGCATTGTATATCTGGCACTGTGGGGGCATTGTATATCTGGCACTGTGGGGGCATTGTATCTCTGGCACAGTGGGGGCAATGTATCTCTGGCACTGTGGGGGCATTGTATATCTGGCACAGTGGGGGCATTGTATATCTGGCACAGTGGGGGCATTGTATATTTGGCACTGAGGAGGCAATGTTACTTCATCATTGGGCATTGTGTATGTATATTATATATGTATATTATACACACAATGTCCAGTGATAAAGTAATATGTTGCTCAGAGTCTGGCCCTGCCCCCGATCCCAATTCCCACATTGTAAACGAAAATGCAGGCTTTTGCGCATGAACTAGTCATATAAATAGTTTTCACCATCGAATACTTTTGATGTGATGGTTAGTAACCATTGCATCGAAAGTTTCAATGGTGGAGCATTGCCATCATATGATGTTTTGCTTTCGATGTCCATCCCTACTACTAAGCAGTTTTAGAGTAGCTCCACACTTACTCGGCATCTGCGATCAGGTCAGTGCTTGTCGTTCCTGGTTTGACGTCATAAACACACCCAGCGTTCACCCAGACACTCCTCCGTTTCTCCGGCCACTCCTGCGTTTTTTCCGGAAACGGTAGCGTTTTTTCCCACACGCCCATAAAACGCCGTGTTTCCGCCCAGTAACACCCATTTCCTGTCAATCACACTACGATCGCCGGAGCGAAGAAAAAGCCGTGAGTAAAAATACTACCTTCATAGCAAATTTACTTGGCGCAGTCGCAGTGCGAACATTAAGCGGATTTTCACTGCGATGCGATGATAAAGAACGAGCGAACAACTCGGAATGAGGGCCAATATACATCATACACTCTCTCATACCTAGCCGAGCCTCTGTGGTGGCCGGCCGCAGCACTGAGCATGGGCCCCTGTCACTACATTCCCCCCATGGGCCCCTGTCACTACATTCCCCCCATGGGCCCCTGTCACTACATTGCCCCCATGGGCCCGTCACTACATACCCCCCATGGGCCCCTATCACTACATTGCCCCCCATGGGCCCCTATCACTACATTCCCCCCATGGGCCCCTGTCACTACATTCCCCCCATGGGCCCCTGTCACTACATTCCCCCCATGGGCCCCTGTCACTACATACCCCCCATGGGCCCATCACCCCCCAGTCCCACACTGGCTCTCCACCATGGCTGGCACTGTGTGTGCTGGGATATGAAGACTAGGTGCTGCAGCCCGGTCAGTAACACAGCAGCTGTGACCACACATCACCCATTATTATTATACACATCACAGCATCAGGACGGGGCAGGCGCCATGTTCCCGGCTCCCTATGGGCGCCGCCATGTTGGCTTAGTCTGAGCTAGCGTTGTGAACCCCTAGTTACAGTAACTGGTTCACCACAGAAAGGTAAAAAAAAAAAAAAAGCGATGTTAATGACGTAACAGGGAGCCGGCTCTAGGGAGTAGGCGGGGCTAATGATGGCTGAGTGACGGGATGCTGCGTGCTGTGGGCGGAGCTGGAGCTAGTTGAGTGACGGGGCATCGCGGCCTATGAGAGGGATAGAGGGCGGGGCTGGGTGTGACAGTGACTCGAAGCTGTGGCCTATGAGCATGAGTGGCCACGGCCATTGGGGAGGAGAGTGATAGGATACGACGGCCAATGGGCGGGAAAGTGGGCGTGACCGTAGCCTATGGGTAGGAGAGTGATAGGATACGGCGGCCAATGGGCGGGAAAGTGGGCGGGGCAGGAAGAGTTGGTGAGTGACGAGGAGCTGAGTCCTAGAGGCAGTGAGAGGGCGGGGCTGGAGGTAAATGAGTGACGGAGCATTGCGGCCTATGAGAGGGAGAGAGGGCGTGGCTGAGAGTGATTGTGACTGGAGGCTGCGGCCTATGGGCAGCGAGTAGGCGGGGCAGCTCCTGGTTGCTGAGTTACCGTGGTAGTCACTACCCATAATCCCATGCGCTATGTTGACGATGACTCAGAAATACCGCCCCGCTCACTTCCGGTACACATTTCTCCGTCCACGGTGTGATCTCTCCTGCTGCCTCATCCTCCAGGTAATGTCCTCTCATCCCACCTGTCTCCTGCCCCATCCTCTCCTAATACCCCCTCTCCTGCCCCCATCCTCTCCTAATACCCCTCTCCTGCCCCATCCTCTCCTAATACCCCCTCTCCTGCCCCATCCTCTCCTAATACCCCCTCTCCTGCCCCCACCTCTCCTAATACCCCCTCTCCTTCCCCCATCCTCTCCTAATACCCCCTATCCTGCCCCACCTCTCCTAATACCCCCTATCCTGCCCCAACCTCTCCTAATACCCCCTCTCCTGCTCCCATCCTCTCCTGCTCCCATCCTCTCCTAATACCCCCTCTCCTGCCCCCATCCTCTCCTAATACCCCCTCTCCTGCCCCCATCCTCTCCTAATACCCCCTCTCCTGCCCCCACCTCTTCTAATACCCCCTCTCCTGCCCCCACCTCTCCTAATACCCCCTCTCCTGCCCCCATCCTCTCCTACTACCCCCTCTCCTGCCCCCACCCAGTGGCGGATCTTGCCACGGGCAAGCAGGACTTTTGCCCGGGGCGCCGCCTTCCGGAGGGCGCCGGCACCATCCGGAGGGCGCCGCACCATGGCAAGATCCTCCACTGTCAGTGTGCGCCCCAGCAGTGTCCCCCCGCTGTGCCCCCCCTCCCGCTGTGAGAAGGGAACCAGACGCTATGCGTCTGGTTTCCCTTCGTGGCGCTGGTCCTCCCCCGCTCTGAAGGGAATCAGACGCTAAGCGTCTAGTTTCCCTTCATGGAGAGGACCTTTAGTGTGCGGTGCGCGATGACGTCATCGCGCACCGCACAGCATTGTGGCATAGACGCTAGGGGTCATAATTGACCTCTAGCGCTTATGCTGTGCTATGGGAGAGACGTCATGACTGACGTCTCTCCCATAGATCAGAGGAGAAGAGCGGCGCCGGTCTGCAGGGTCTGGAAACAGGAGCGGGGTACAGTAAGTATACTTTTTTCTTTTTCCTTTCAGCGGCGCTACAAATGGGGGGCGTGACTGACCACACCCCCATATTAAGTCACGCCCCTAACTTTTGCCCTGGGCGCCGCAAGGGCAAGAACCGGCCCTGCCCCCATCCTCTCCTAATACCCCCCTCTCCTGCCCCATCCTCTCCTAATACCCCCTCTCCTGCCCCATCCTCTCCTAATACCCCCTCTCCTGCCCCCAACCTCTCCTAATATCCCCTCTCCTGACCCCACCTCTCCTAATACCCCCTCTCCTGCCCCATCCTCTCCTAATACCCCTCTCCTGCCCCCATCCTCTCCTAATACCCCCTCTCCTGCCCCCAACCTCTCCTAATGCCCCTCTCCTGCCCCCACCTCTCCTAATACCCCCTCACCTGCACCATCCTCTCCTAATACCCCTCTCCTGCCCCCACCTCTCCTAATACCCCCTCTCCTGCCCCATCCTCTCCTAATACCCCCTCTCCTGCTCCCACCTCTCCTAATACCCCCTCTCCTGCCCCCATCCTCTCCTAATACCCCCTCTCCTGCCCCCACCTCTCCTAATACCCCCTCTCCTGCCCCCATCCTCTCCTAATACCCCCTCTCCTGCCCCCATCCTCTCCTAATACCCCCTCTCCTGCCCCCATCCTCTCCTAATACCCCCTCTCCTGCCCCCATCCTCTCCTAATACCCCCTCTCCTGCCCCCATCCTCTCCTAATACCCCCTCTCCTGCCCCCATCCTCTCCTAATACCCCCTCTCCTGCCCCCATCCTCTCCTAATACCCCCTCTCCTGCCCCCATCCTCTCCTAATACCCCCTCTCCTGCCCCCATCCTCTCCTAATACCCCCTCTCCTGCCCCCATCCTCTCCCAATACCCCCTCTCCTGTCCCATCCTCTCCCAATACCCCCTCTCCTGCCCCAACCTCTCCCAATACCCCCTCTCCTGCCTCCAACCTCTCCGAATACCCTCTCTCCAGCCCCATCCTCTCCTGCCCCCACCTCTCCTAATAACCCCTGACCTGCCCCAACCTCTCCTAATACCCCCTCACCTGCCCCCATCCTCTCCTAATACCCCCTCTCCTGCCCCATCCTCTCCTAATACCCCCTCTCCTTCCCCTGACTTTCTCCTAATACCCCCTGCCTGTACCCTTCCACCCGCTGCCTGTACCCTGTCTGTCACCCACCTCTCTTGCCACCACCTGCCGCCCCCAGTCTCTACCCTACCACCCAGTCCTGTACACAGCCGCCCCCACCCTGTTTCCTGCCGCCCTCTCCCTGTACCCTGCCAATCACCTGTTACCTACTGCCCCCTGCCTCTCCTACCACCCCCTGCCCATCATCTTCCGCCACCTGGCACCACCTGCATTTCCTACCATCCCACTGCCCGTCACCTGGCTCTCCTGCTTGCACCCTGCCACTTCCCGCCTCACCTGCTGCCCCCTACCCATCACCTGCCTCTCCTGCCACTCCCTGGCTGTACCCTGACACATCTTCCTCTCCGGCCACCTCCTCTTCATCACCTACCGACCCCCACCTGGCCGTTACCCCCTGCCTTTTCTACAAACCTCTGCCTGTCACCTGCTTCTCCTACCACCGCCTGTCCATAACCTGACATCCGCTTACTCTCCTACCACCCCCTGCATGGCTCCCGACAGGGGAGGGGTGTGTGACCGGTGGCTGCATGGGAGAGGGGTGTGTGACCGGTGGCTGCATGTGAGAGGGGTGTGTGACCGGTGGCTGCATGTTAGAGGGGTGTGTGACCGGTGGCTGCATGGGGGAGGGGTGCGTGACCGGTGGCTGCATGGGGGTAGGATGTGTGACTGATGGGTGCACACGTCACAGTTAGGTTGTGGTGGGAGAAATGTGCACATCAGTGAGGGTAGAACGCTCCACACACACGGGGTTGGGTGTACCTGTGTATCAGTGACGTGCGGGGAGACAGAGCTTTTCCTGTCATACTAACGTATACACCACAGTTTTCACTATATACAGTATATGTAAAATACAAAGAACATATAAATATCATCTTTGAATTATTCTAATAATTTCTATAGTCAAAAGTCTGAAGTAAAAAATCTATGGTAGGTGAGGCAGTGCCCCTCCCCCCCCCCCTCCACCTACCTTAACCACACTCACCAAATTTATACCCCTCCTCCTGTGTATAATGCCCAGATGTGTATAAACTGCTGCACCTGTGTATAATGTCCACATGTATATACTAATACTCCTGTGTATAATGCCCACATGTGTATACCGCTGCACCTGTGTATAATGTCCACATGTATATACTGCTGCACCTGTGTATAATGCCCACACGTGTATACCGCTGCACCTGTGTATAATGTCCACACGTGTATACCGCTGCACCTGTGTATAATGTCCACATGTGTATACCGCTGCCCCTGTGTATAATGCCCACGTGTGTGTATACCGCTGCCCCTGTGTATAATGCCCACGTGTGTGTATACCGCTGCCCCTGTGTATAATGGCCACGTGTGTGTATACCGCTGCCCCTGTGTATAATGGCCACGTGTGTGTATACCGCTGCCCCTGTGTATAATGGCCACGTGTGTGTATACCGCTGCCCCTGTGTATAATGGCCACGTGTGTATATACCGCTGCCCCTGTGTATAATGGCCACGTGTGTATATACCGCTGCCCCTGTGTATAATGGCCACGTGTGTATATACCGCTGCCCCTGTGTATAATGGCCACGTGTGTATATACCGCTGCCCCTGTGTATAATGGCCACGTGTGTATATACCGCTGCCCCTGTGTATAATGGCCACGTGTGTATATACCGCTGCCCCTGTGTATAATGGCCACGTGTGTATATACCGCTGCCCCTGTGTATAATGGCCACGTGTGTATATACCGCTGCCCCTGTGTATAATGGCCACGTGTGTATATACCGCTGCCCCTGTGTATAATGGCCACGTGTGTATATACCGCTGCCCCTGTGTATAATGGCCACGTGTGTATATACCGCTGCCCCTGTGTATAATGGCCACGTGTGTATATACCGCTTCCCCTGTGTATAATGGCCACGTGTGTATATACCGCTTCCCCTGTGTATAATGGCCACGTGTGTATATACCGCTTCCCCTGTGTATAATGGCCACGTGTGTATATACCGCTGCCACGTGTGTATATACCGCTGCCACGTGTGTATATACCGCTGCCACGTGTGTATATACCGCTGCCACGTGTGTATATACCGCTGCCACGTGTGTATATACCGCTGCCACGTGTGTATATACCGCTGCCCCTGTGTATAATGGCCACGTGTGTGTATATACCGCTGCCCCTGTGTATAATGGCCACGTGTGTATATACCGCTGCCCCTGTGTATAATGGCCACGTGTGTATATACCGCTGCCCCTGTGTATAATGGCCACGTGTGTATATACCGCTGCCCCTGTGTATAATGGCCACGTGTGTATATACCGCTGCCCCTGTGTATAATCCTTGGGCTCATATATTGTGTGTAAATCTGGCTCTGGTACTAGCCAGTGCCTCTTGAGAAATGTACCTCACCGCACGTCCCTGGTGTGCATGTCTAGTAGGTACATTGAGTAGAAAGGAGGTAACCATAATGCAGAGGTAAGTGTGCCCATTACAGGACAGGATCACTGTATGTTTGGGTTGGGATGAGCGTGTCTATTGGTACGATAGTAATAATACAGGGACATGACTGGGGAGGTGAGGGCATCTGGAAGCGTCACAGTGACATCACGTATCTATAGTAATAATACAGGGACATAACTGGGGAGGTGAGGGGATCTGGGAGCGTCACAGTGACATTACTTATATCCATTGTAATCATACAGGGACATAACTGGGGTAGGTGAGGGGATCTGGGAGTATTTACAGTGATGTCTCCCCCATTTTGCAAGGTTACACAGTAGTGAAGAAGACATCCGGTGAGTGTGAGACACCGAGCAGCCATCCCCATGTGTGAGAAAGAAGAAGGACCCAGAGCCTCATCCCGGTGCCTCCACCTCACTCACTGACACATGAGACACATTGACCAGAAGATCCTGGAACTCACCAACAAGATCATTCAGCTGCTGACTGGAGAGGTGACTCATGGGAATGGGACATTATACAGTAACCACAAGGGGGACGTGTCTGGGCGATGACTGGAGAGGTGACTGCTGGGAATGGGACATTATACAGTAACACTGGGGGATGTGTCTGGGTGATGACTGGAGAGGTGACTGCTGGGAATGGGGCGTTATACAGTAACACCAGGGGATATCTGGGTGATGACTGGAGAGGTGACTGCTGGGAATGGGACATTATACAGTAACACCAGGGGATGTGTCTGGGTGATGACTGGAGAGGTGATAGCTGGGAATGGGGCATTATCCAGGGGATGTGTCTGGGTGATGACTGGAGAGGTGACTGCTGGGAATGGGGCATTATACAGTAACACCAGGGGATGTGTCTGGGTGATGTCTGTATCACTGTGTGTCAGGTTCCTATAAGGTGTCAGGATGTCACTGTCTATGTCTCCATGCAGGAGGAGGAGTATATAGAGGAACACAGGGGTCTGTACAAGGACGTGATGATGGAGAATCACTGGCACCTCACATCACTGGGTAAGAGGAGACTGTCATGTATTGTACAGGGGAGAGCAGGTATGGGGGCCCCTATATACACACATCACCTGACTAATCACATATATACACTGTACTCAGTCACTGTGTGTCTCCTACAGATGGGTCCAGTAACAGAGATACCCCAGAGAGATGTCCCCGTCCTCTGTATTCCCAGGATTGTACAGAGAAGAATCACAGTATCCCACAGGAAGATCAGGTAGGTGGAATCAGTGACTGTCACTATGTGATCTGTAGAGAAGCTGTGTGTCTGATACACTGATATTATACTGTTTCACCTCAGTTTAATCTGACTGTCATTATAGTGTTTTGTTTGTTTTTTAGGCACAACGTCTGTCTGATATAAAGACAGAAGATACACAGGGAGAAGAAGAGACGTATGTGACTGATATAAAGGCAGAAGATATAGAGGGAGAAGAAGAGACGTATGTGACTGATATAAAGGCAGAAGATATAGAGGGAGAAGAAGAGACGTATGTGACTGATATAAAGGCAGAAGATATAGAGGGAGGAGAAGAGACGTATGTGACTGATATAAAGGCAGAAGATATAGAGGGAGAAGAAGAGACGTATGTGACTGATATAAAGGCAGAAGATATAGAGGGAGAAGAAGAGACGTATGTGACTGATATAAAGGCAGAAGATATGGAGGGAGAAGAAGAGACGTATGTGACTGATATAAAGGCAGGAGATATAGAGGGAGAAAAAGAGACGTATGTGACTGATATAAAGGCAGAAGATATAGAGGGAGAAAAAGAGACGTATGTGACTGATATAAAGGCAGAAGATATGGAGGGAGAAGAAGAGACGTATGTGATTGATATAAAGGCAGAAGATATAGAGGGAGAAGAAGAGACGTATGTGACTGATATAAAGGCAGAAGATATAGAGGGAGAAAAAGAGACGTATGTGACTGATATAAAGACAGAAGATACAGAGGGAGAAGAAGAGACGCATGTGACTGATATGAAGGCAGAAGATATAGAGGGAGAAGTAGAGACGTATGTGACTGATATAAAGGCAGAAGATATAGAGGGAGAAGAAGAGACGTATGTGACTGATATAAAGGCAGAAGATATAGAGGGAGAAGAAGAGACGTATGTGACTGATATAAAGGCAGAAGATATAGAGGGAGAAGAACAGACGTATGTGAGGGGTGATCAGCAGTGTAAGGAGGAGGAGATCCCTACAGATATCAGCACAGGTGAGTAATAAACACTTATTACAGAAGTAACATATTCTCATTGCTCAGTCACTACAGTAATCTCTTATCCTACACCCTCCTCTGCCATCAGCCCTGTTCTCAGTTGGGTGTTTCTAACACAAGACTATTCATGACAAATATCACATGTAGAGAGTTTTCTCATACGTCCTAGAGAATGCTGTGGACGCTTCGAGAACCATGGGGTATAGACGGGATCCGCAGGAGACATGGGCACTTTAAGACCTTTTTAAGGGGTGTGAACTGGCTCCTCCCTCTATGCCCCTCCTCCATACTCCAGTTAGATTCTGTGCCCAGCGAGACTTGACGCACACTGAGGAGCTCTCCAGAGTTTGTCAGAGGAGGACTTTATTTAGGTTTATAATTTTCAGGGAGACCTGCTGGCTACAGGCTCTCTGCATCGTGGGAGTGAGGGGGGAGAAGCAGGACCTACTTCTGTTCGTTCAAGGGCTCTGCTTCTTAGGCTACTGGACACCATTAGCTCCAGAGGTTCAGATCACTTGGTGCGCCTAGCTGCTTGTTCCCGGAGCCGCACCGTCACCCCCCTCACAGAGCCAGAAGACAGAAGTCGGGTGAGGAAGATCAGAAGACTTTAGTGATGGCAGAAGACGGCAGTTGGATCCGACGACACGCCTGTCGTTCCTGGGTATGATTCTGAATACAGAATTACGGAGAGTTTTTCTTCCGGTGGAAAAGGCTCTGGAAATACAGAACATGGTAAAACAGATTCTGAAAACGGCAAAAGTGTCAGTTCCTCAATGCACTCGATTGCTGGGGAAGATGGTGGTGGCCTACGAGGCCATTCTGTATGGCAGGTTCCATGCCAGGGGTGCTTCAGTGGGACCTGCTGGACAAGTGGTCCGGGTCTCACCTGGACATGCACCGGAAAATACTCCTATCTTCCAGGACCAGGATCTTCTTTCTGTGGTGGCTGCACAGTTCTCACCTTCTGGAGGGACGCAGGTTCGGGATTCAGGATTGGATCCTGGTAACCACAGATGCAAGTCTCCGAGGCTGGGGAGCAGTCACACAGGGGTGAAACTTTCAGGGAAAATGGTCAAGCCAGGAAGCTTGTCTGCACATAAACATTCTGGAATTAAGGGCCATTTACAACGGCATTCTGCAAGCGGAACATCTTCTTCGCGGTCTGCCCGTCTTGATTCAATCAGAGAACATAACAGCAGTGGCGTACGTAAACCGCCAGAGCGGAACAAATTTCAGCCTTATCAATTTTCTTTCAGAAAGAATTGGCTTCCCTTCCAGAAGTTCAGACCTTCGTGCTGCACATCCAACCTCCATTTGGGCCCCCAGTGGAACCATGGGATCTTAATGTGGTGTTTCAGTTCCTGCAATCTCCTTGGTTTGAACCTTTACGTAAGGTTGAGGTAAAATTCCTTACTTGGAAAGTAGTCATGTTGTTGGCCTTGGCGTCATAAAGGTGAGTTTCTGAATTGGCGGCTTTGTCTCACAAAAGACCCTATTTAATCTTCCATGTTGATAGAGCGGAGTTGAGAACTCATCAGCAATTTCTACCAAAAGTGGTTTCCTCATTTCACGTAAACCAGCCTATTGTGGTGCCAGTGGCTACTGATGCCTTGGCGGAATCGCAGTCTCAATGTGGTCAGAGCTTTGAAAATCTATGTCGCCAGAACGGTGCAGATTAGAAAACAGAGGCTCTGTTTGTCCTGTGCTCACAACAAGATTGGGGCTCCTGCTTCTAAGCAGACTATTGCACGCTGGATATGTAATACGATTCAGGAGGCTCATTCTATGGCAGGGTTGCTGTTACCGAAATCCGTGAAAGCCCATTCTACCAGAAAGGTGGGCTTTTCCTGGGCAGCTGCCCTAGGGGTCTCGGCATTACAGCTTTGCCGAGCAGCTACTTGGTTGTGTTCAAACACCTTTGCAAGGTTTTACAAGTTTGATACCCTGGCCGAGGAGGACCTCTTGTTTGGTCAATCGGTGCTGCAGAGTCATCCGCACTCTCCCGCCCGTTCTAGAGCTTTGGTATAAACCCCATGGTTCTTGAAGCATCCCCAGCATCCTCTAGGACGTATGAGAAAATAGGATTTTAATACCTACCGGTAAATCCTTTTCTCTTAGTCCGTAGAGGATGCTGGGCACGTGTCGCAGTGCGGGCTGTATCTGCAGTTATTGGTTGTAGTTACTCTCATGTTGCATTAAGTACAGTCAGTCTGTGGCTGAGGTTGGTCATGCCGTTGCATGCATGCATTGTTGAATGCCATGTTGTACGGTGTGTTTTGAGGTGTGAGCTGGTATGTATCTCACCTTAGTTTATAAAATTAAATAAATCCTTTTCCTCGGAATGTCCGTCTCCCTGGGCACAGTTCCTGTAACTGGAGTCTGGAGGAGGGGCATAGAGGGAGGAGCCAGTGCACACCCCTTTTTAAAGTCTTAAAGTGCCCATGTCTCCTGCGGATCCCGTCTATACCCCATGGTTCTTGAAGCATCCCCAGCATCTTCTACGGACTAAAAGAAAAGGATTTACCGGTAGGTATTAAAATCCTATTATTACATACAACACTATAATGTTATTAAAAGTAACAAGCAGAAGTTTATTAGTGATTATATATAAATGTGTGTGTGTGTGTGTGTATCTTTCTTTCTCTCTGCCTGCCTGCTGCGGGGTACACTGGGCTCCACAATGATTGGACAATGGGGTGTAGAATATATATATATATATATATATATACACACACACACACACACACACACACACACACAGATATATATACACACAGATATATATACACACATACAGGTTGAGTATCCCATATCCATATATTCCGAAGTACGGAATATTCCGAAATATGGACTTTTTTGACTGAGAGTGAGTTAGTGATACCTTTTGTTTTTTGATGTCTCAATGTACACAAACTTTGTTTAATACACAAAGTTATTAAAAATATTGTATTAAATGACCTTTAGGCTGTGTGTATAAGGTGTATATGAAACATATATGATGTGTGTGAATGTACACACATTTTGTTTAATGTACAAAGTTATAAAAAATATTGGCTAAAATGACCTTCAGGCTGTGTATATAAGGTGTATATGTAACATAAATGCATTCTGTGCTTAGATTTAGGTCCCATCACCATGATATCTCATTATGGTATGCAATTATTCCAATATACGGAAAAATCCCATATCTAAAATATCTCTGGTCCCAAGCATTTTGGATAAGGGAGACTCAACCTGTGTATATATATATATATATATATATATATATATATATATATATATATATATATATATATATATATATATATATATATATATATATATATATATATATATATATATTACACCCAATGAGTAAGGAGGCACTCAGAGACTTCCAGTAGAAAAACACGTTTTAGTGAAAGCACTGCAAGTTACAACATCATCAACGTTTCGGGGCCCGTAGCCCCTTCTTCAGGATATCAAACAGTGACACAAAACCAACATTTATAAGTGCACTCACCCCTCCAAGACGTCCCCCCCAGGTTGCCGCCGCCCCCGTGTCCAGGGCCCGGCGTCCGTCTCCACGAGCGGGTTGCTTCCGCCGGAAGTGATGTCACCGGTCCCGCCCACGTTGCTGCGGCAACCCTATAAACAAAACAATAGAAGAATCTGGTTGAGAGGAAGCCGGTCCGTGCGGCGTCATGCTGTGCATGCTCAAAGGTGCGCTGTGCTGCGTAAAAGCAAAGTGGTGACATATAAAAACTGCTGCTGTCTGCCTCATAACTACTGAGACTCCTAAACAAACTCCTAAAAAGACTCCTCAATACGGAGGACGTCAGTGATAATCATCTGGCCTCACTCCGAGGAGACCTAATGTGATCTACCGTGTGATAATAAATCTGGTTAAAAACTGATAATAGTGGTATAAAATGATTTTACAAAGTGACTGTACTCACTAATATGTTAAAAACTGTGTACCCACGTTACTTAAAAACATCCCCACCTTACAAAGATGGGACAAACCCCATGTGAATCCTATAGCTATCATAAATACTAGCGTCATGCCCTTGATAACAAGCATGCAACCATTCACTGCTGACTCCCTCTCCCCATCTAATACCCAGCATCATTGTGACATACATTTACAAACAAAATCAGCAAATACAAAACAACATATGACATATATGGACTAACAATAAAAACAGAGAGTACATGTAAACTCCACACGGTTGTTAGCAGCATTTAGAAAAAAAGAAGAAGGGCAAGAGAACAAAAACCATCTCATCAGTCCTCAGATGGCTCTCTATTTGTAATATTACCATAAGAAGCTTGGGGGCCCTCAAGAGGGGGCATTCTTCCACTATATAAGAGTGACAACTAGCTACTTATGGTAATATTACAAATAGAGAGCCATCTGAGGACTGATGAGATGGTTTTTGTTCTCTTGCCCTTCTTCTTTTTTTCTAAATGCTGCTAACAACCGTGTGGAGTTTACATGTACTCTTTCTGTTTTTATTGTTAGTCCATATATGTCATATGTTGTTTTGTATTTGCTGATTTTGTTTGTAAATGTATGTCACAATGATGCTGGGTATTAGATGGGGAGAGGGAGTCAGCAGTGAATGGTTGCATGCTTGTTATCAAGGGCATGACGCTAGTATTTATGATAGCTATAGGATTCACATGGGGTTTGTCCCATCTTTGTAAGGTGGGGATGTTTTTAAGTAACGTGGGTACACAGTTTTTAACATATTAGTGAGTACAGTCACTTTGTAAAATCATTTTATACCACTATTATCAGTTTTTAACCAGATTTATTATCACACGGTAGATCACATTAGGTCTCCTCGGAGTGAGGCCAGATGATTATCACTGACGTCCTCCGTATTGAGGAGTCTTTTTAGGAGTTTGTTTAGGAGTCTCAGTAGTTATGAGGCAGACAGCAGCAGTTTTTATATGTCACCACTTTGCTTTTACGCAGCACAGCGCACCTTTGAGCATGCACAGCATGACGCCGCACGGACCGGCTTCCTCTCAACTAGATTCTTCTATTGTTTTGTTTACAGGGTTGCCGCAGCAACGTGGGCGGGACCGGTGACGTCACTTCCGGCGGAAGCAACCCGCTCGTGGAGACGGACGCCGGGCCCTGGACACGGGGGCGGCGGCAACCTGGGGGGGACGTCTTGGAGGGGTGAGTGCACTTATAAATGTTGGTTTTGTGTCACTGTTTGATATCCTGAAGAAGGGGCTACGGGCCCCGAAACGTTGATGTTGTAACTTGCAGTGCTTTCACTAAAACGTGTTTTTCTACTGGAAGTCTCTGAGTGCCTCCTTACTCATTGGGTGCATGTATGGAGGTGAATATCTCATAGGAGGGCACCTGAGCCAGTAAGCCCACGGAGGCTTTCCGAGTGCCGGCCATCTATGATGCATATATTTGCTGCTGGGCTCCTGGCTGCAAAGGAGTGAGCAGGGGCAAGGCACCGGACACTATTCACACTGTGTGCTCTGTACTTCCTCAGGAACTTTTTGTCTTTGTGTTCACCGTTCTACACTATTTTGCACGGTGTATGCACAGCACTTTGTTGTACGTGGTTGTGCCTAGTGAAATAGGTTTGCGGCAACCTTAAATGGCTACTCCACAAGGAAGGGGTGATGAGGCGACCTCATTTTTACTACAGTGTGACACCCATGACACCCTCAGTTTCTCTGACTTGGAGGCTGAGGGTATTCTGCATAAGGAATCAGCTTTTGAAGATACTTTGGTCACTTCCAATGAGGATGCTTTTAAAGAATTATTCAAATTGAAGAAGAGAGCTGTGGATTTTTTGTACCATAGTCGCACGCTGTCGGACTACTACCGGGCTAAACAGATCCCTAGGGGGTTCCGCATTCATAATGCCCCCACCATTGGGAGATTTAACATCAATTTTTGCAAGCGATGGATAGCGGTGTTAAATAAATGCTCGATGGACCTCCTCCTGCTGGTCATAGAGGAGACCACACGGGAACATAAAGCCACTTTGGAGAAAATCAGCTCCTATGAATTAGAACACCATGATCTTCTGGCAACAGAAACAGTGAAAATGTCCAGTCTGACCGAACAGGTGGAGAAATACCGCATTGACCTGCTTAAATTTAAACGTGAGAAATTACTCAAGGTGCAGCAGGATTATGTTCAACATCGGGTGTATCCATGGCTGGGCAACACGAGTAACAGCGGATCCATGAACAGGGTACCCAGGTTCCGACGTAGAACACCGATGGCACGCAGTGGAACTACATCTGCCAGTGACTCGGATGATCAGGCCAGGCCGGTAAGACGGGGGCCGGTGTATATGACCCCTTTAGGGGTAAAGACTCGGGCTATTCCAGCTGCCCGAGGAGTAGACCTACCAGACGAGGTGGGCAAACAAGAAGGCAAGCGAAGAGGTCGCCCCCCGAGGGCAAAGAAGACTTGATCTTCAACCTCTCCACAAGCGTGCTATCCCCGGCCGAGGTAAGCGTATTGGAAAAGGGTTTGACGTTTGTCCCGACCAATAAACCCAACAAGTTTCAATGGAAACTTGATTCATTTAGACTGCACCGTACGTTGAAACTGAAAGAACATTTCTCTAGGGACTCTGGGTTACCTGGACTTAGTGATGTACCTGCCAGAGTGCAGAAATTGGGTCCTCCTTCTAAATTTGATCCGATATCTAATAACCCCTCGGTGAAGACCTTTAGCAGACTGCTGGAGGCAGCAGGTACGGGCCCCGGTCCCCCTGTCCACAGCAATTTGTCTAAAGATGAGAGTGTAGCCTTAAAGGCGCTGAGTAAGAGGCAGGATATAATCATAAGAGGGGCTGATAAAGGGGGATCTATAGTCATCCTTGATACTAAGGACTATGTGGCTGAATGCCAGCGGTTGCTTGGTGACTTGAATACATATTGTCCTTTGGAAAGGGACCCTACTGGGATGTATGTGAATGAACTATCCGGTATCTTGAGTAGAGCCTGTGAGCAGGGAACGATATCTAAAGGTTTGGTACAGAAATTATTGAATCCCTATCCGGTGGTACCGGTTTTTTATACACTCCCTAAGATACACAAGCATGCACAGAGACCCCCTGGGAGACCGATTGTGTCGGCCAGGGGCTCTCTGTGTGAACCACTGGCCATTTTTCTTGATGCTTATCTGCAACCGTGTATTCAGCAAACCTTCACACATCTCAAAGATTCCAACATGCTATCGGAGAAATTTTTACACATTGAGCAGGTACCCCCTAACATGTTAATGGCCACCATAGACGTCACTAGCCTCTACACATGCATCCCACACTTGGGGGGCCTACAGGCCGTGAGAGAGCTTATTACAGGCAATGTGGCATACAAAGGCCCTGATGTGGATTTATTCATTGAACTGCTGGAGTTTACCCTATCGCACAACTATTTTTTGTTTGAAGACAAGTTCTTCAGACAGACTACTGGGTGTGCGATGGGGTCTGCTGTGGCTCCGGCGTTTGCGAATACCTTTATGTGGGAAACTGAGAAGGGGTTGTTCTATGAAAATACAGAGGTCTCCAAGCAAATTTTCTTGTACTATCGTTACATAGATGACTTGCTCATCTTCTGGACAGGGGATGAGCAATCTCTATGTGACATCATAGCTAAGCATAACAGCTCAGTGAGTACCATCAAACTTACCATGAAGTGTAGTCACTCCCACGTGGATTTCCTGGATATTTCAATCCGGATCAGTGAGGGGAGGATTATTACGGATTTATTCTCCAAACCCACTGATAGAAATATGTTATTGCAATATAGCAGCTTCCACCCCACCCCGACTATACAGGGTCTGCCGTACTCCCAATTTCTGCGGGTCTGCAGGATCACAAATACTGCTGCAGACCTTAAGATACAACTTGATAAAATGGAAAAAAGTTTGTAGAGAGGGGGTACCCCATGTCCCTATTAAGACAAGCTAGGAGTAAAGCATGTGCACAAAATAGAGTGGGTTTGTTGACCCAAACTAAGGTGAACAAGAAACAAAATAAACTACCGTGGGTCAACACCTACGACACCAAGAGCCGGTACACTAACAAACGGGCATTGTGGCCCATTATCACCACAGACCCAGATCTTAAGATGTTAAAAAACACACAAATCATGCCGAGTTATAAAAGGGGAAGGAATATCAAGGACATGCTTGTCAAAACTGATCTTAGCAAATTCAAAAAACCAGTGCCTCAACACTTCTTGAGTAGACCCAATGGATGCTACAGGTGCATTGGCTGCACGACGTGCAGCTATATGTCAGTAGGGTCCAGTATTTTACATCCACACTCGGCCAAGAAGTATACCATCAATTGGCCTTTGTCGTGCAATTCAAAGTTTGTAATATATGTCATCATGTGCCCATGCGGCTTGTATTATGTGGGGAAGACGGAATGTCTTTTTAAAATCAGGATGGCCCAGCACAGACAGGCTATTAGGGCGGCATTGATCTCAGGCCAGAGTGAGCAACCGGTAGCTCGGCATTTCGCCAACCTCAAGCATGGGATGGCAACCCTGAAATACCGGATTATTGATCAGGTGCCTGAGTCCATCAGGGGTGGCAACAGGGCATTGAAACTGCTCCAGTTGGAATCCCGATGGATTTTTAGACTTGATACCATCAGGCCCAGGGGTCTTAATGAATCACTGGGTCTCAATAATTGCTTATAAAAATGGTCGTCTTTGCTCATTAAGTTTGTGGATAGACACTGTGGGTAGGGTCGGTAAGAAGCTTGGGGGCCCTCAAGAGGGGGCATTCTTCCACTATATAAGAGTGACAACTAGCTACTTATGGTAATATTACAAATAGAGAGCCATCTGAGGACTGATGAGATGGTTTTTGTTCTCTTGCCCTTCTTCTTTTTTTCTAAATGCTGCTAACAACCGTGTGGAGTTTACATGTACTCTTTCTGTTTTTATTGTTAGTCCATATATGTCATATGTTGTTTTGTATTTGCTGATTTTGTTTGTAAATGTATGTCACAATGATGCTGGGTATTAGATGGGGAGAGGGAGTCAGCAGTGAATGGTTGCATGCTTGTTATCAAGGGCATGACGCTAGTATTTATGATAGCTATAGGATTCACATGGGGTTTGTCCCATCTTTGTAAGGTGGGGATGTTTTTAAGTAGCGTGGGTACACAGTTTTTAACATATTAGTGAGTACAGTCACTTTGTAAAATCATTTTATACCACTATTATCAGTTTTTAACCAGATTTATTATCACACGGTAGATCACATTAGGTCTCCTCGGAGTGAGGCCAGATGATTATCACTGACGTCCTCCGTATTGAGGAGTCTTTTTAGGAGTTTGTTTAGGAGTCTCAGTAGTTATGAGGCAGACAGCAGCAGTTTTTATATGTCACCACTTTGCTTTTACGCAGCACAGCGCACCTTTGAGCATGCACAGCATGACGCCGCACGGACCGGCTTCCTCTCAACTAGATTCTTCTATTGTTTTGTTTACAGGGTTGCCGCAGCAACGTGGGCGGGACCGGTGACGTCACTTCCGGCGGAAGCAACCCGCTCGTGGAGACGGACGCCGGGCCCTGGACACGGGGGCGGCGGCAACCTGGGGGGGACGTCTTGGAGGGGTGAGTGCACTTATAAATGTTGGTTTTGTGTCACTGTTTGATATCCTGAAGAAGGGGCTACGGGCCCCGAAACGTTGATGATGTTGTAACTTGCAGTGCTTTCACTAAAACGTGTTTTTCTACTGGAAGTCTCTGAGTGCCTCCTTACTCATTGGGTGCATATTATATATATATATATATATATATATATATATATATATACACACACACAGGTTGAGTCTCCCTTATCCAAAATGCTTGGGACCAGAGATATTTTAGATATGGGATTTTTCCGTATTTTGGAATAATTGCATACCATAATGAGATATCATGGTGATGGGACCTAAATCTAAGCACAGAATGCATTTATGTTACATATACACCTTATATACACAGCCTGAAGGTCATTTTAGCCAATATTTTTTATAACTTTGTACATTAAACAAAATGTGTGTACATTCACACACATCATATATGTTTCATATACACCTTATACACACAGCCTAAAGGTCATTTAATACAATATTTTTAATAACTTTGTGTATTAAACAAAGTTTGTGTACATTGAGACATCAAAAAACAAAAGGTATCACTAACTCACTCTCAGTCAAAAAAGTCCGTATTTCGGAATATTCCGTACTTCGGAATATATGGATATGGGATACTCAACCTGTATATGTGTATATATATCTGTGTGTATATATATATATCTGTGTGTGTGTGTATATATATATATATATATATATATATATATATATATATATATATATATATATATATATATATATATATATATATATTTATTATTATTCTACACCCCATTGTCCAATCATTGTGGAGCCCAGTGTACCCCGCAGTAGGCAGGCAGAGAGAAAGAAAGATACACACACACACACACACACACACACACACATTTATATATAATCACTAATAAACTTCTGCTTGTTACTTTTAATAACATTATAGTGTTGTATGTAATAATAGGATTTTAATACCTACCGGTAAATCCTTTTCTTTTAGTCCGTAGAAGATGCTGGGGATGCTTCAAGAACCATGGGGTATAGACGGGATCCGCAGGAGACATGGGCACTTTAAGACTTTAAAAGGGGTGTGCACTGGCTCCTCCCTCTATGCCCCTCCTCCAGACTCCAGTTACAGGAACTGTGCCCAGGGAGACGGACATTCCGAGGAAAAGGATTTATTTAATTTTATAAACTAAGGTGAGATACATACCAGCTCACACCTCAACACGCCGTACAACATGGCATTCAACAATGCATGCATGCAACGGCATGACCAACATCAGCCACAGACTGACTGTACTTAATGCAACATGAGAGTAACTACAACCAATAACTGCAGATACCATCTGCACTGCGACACGTGCCCAGCATCCTCTACGGACTAAGAGAAAAGGATTTACCGGTAGGTATTAAAATCCTATTTTCTCATACGTCCTAGAGGATGCTGGGGATGCTTCAAGAACCATGGGGTTTATACCAAAGCTCTAGAACGGGCGGGAGAGTGCGGATGACTCTGCAGCACCGATTGACCAAACAAGAGGTCCTCCTCGGCCAGGGTATCAAACTTGTAAAACCTTGCAAAGGTGTTTGAACCCGACCAAGTACCATCTCGCCAAAGTTGTAATGCCGAAACCCCTCGGGCAGCCGCCCAGAATGAGTCCACCTTTCTGGTAGAATGAGCTTTCACCGATTTCGGTAACGGCAACCCTGCCGTAGAATAAGCCTGCTGAATCGTATTACAGATCCAGCGTGCAATAGTCTGCTTAGAAGCAGGAGCCCCAATCTTGTTGGGAGCCCACAGGACAAACAGAGCCTCTGTTTTCCTAATCTGCACCGTTCTGCCGACATAGATTTTCAAAGCTCTGACCACATTGAGACTTCGATTCCGCCAAGGCATCAGTAGCCACTGGCACCACAATAGGCTGGTTTACGTGAAATGAGGAAACCACTTTTGGTAGAAATTGCTGATGAGTTCTCATCTCCGCTCTATCAGCATGGAAGATTAAATAGGGTCTTTTGTGAGACAAAGCCGCCAATTCAGAAACTCACCTTTATGACGCCAAGGCCAAAAACATGACTACTTTCCAAGTAAGGACTTTTAACTCAACCTTACGTAAAGGTTCAAACCAAGGAGATTGCAGGAACTGCAACACCACATTAAGATCCCATGGTGCCACTGGGGGCCCAAATGGAGGTTGGATGTGCAGCACACCCGACGAAGGTCTGAACTTCCGGAAGGGAGGGCAATTCTTTCTGAAAGAAAATTGATAAGGCCGAAATTTGTTCCGCCCTGGCGGTTTACGTACGCCACTGCTGTTATGTGGTCTGATTCAATCAAGACGGGCAGACCGCGAAGATGTTCCGCTTGCAGAATACCGTTGTAAATGGCCCTTAATTCCAGAATGTTTATGTGCAGACAAGCTTCCTGGCTTGACCATTTTCCCTGAAAGTTTCACCCCTGTGTGACTGCTCCCCAGCCTCGGAGACTTGCATCTGTGGTCACCAGGATCCAATCCTGAATCCCGAACCTGCGTCCCTCCAGAAGGTGAGAACTGTGCAGCCACCACAGAAGAGAGATCCTGGTCCTGGAAGATAGGAGTATTTTCCGGTGCATGTCCAGGTGAGACTCGGACCACTTTTCCAGCAGGTCCCACTGAAACACCCCTGGCATGGAACCTGCCATACGGAATGGCCTTGTAGGCCGCCACCATCTTCCCCAGCAATCGAGTGCATTGAAGAACTGACACTTTTGCCGTTTTCAGAATCTGTTTTACCATGTTCTGTATTTCCAGAGCCTTTTCCACTGGAAGAAAAACTCTCCGTAATTCTGTATCCAGAATCATACCCAAGAACGACAGGCGTGTTGACGGATCCAACTGCCATCTTCTGCCGTCACTGAAGTCTTCTGATCTTCCTTTACTCATCCGGCTTCTGTCTTCTGGCTCTGTGAGGGGGGTGACGGCGCGGCTCCGGGAACAAGCAGCTAGGTGCACCAAGTGATCTGAACCTCTGGAGCCAATGGTGTCCAGTAGCCTAAGAAGCAGAGCCCTTGAACTAACAGAAGTAGGTCCTGCTTCTCCCCCCTCACTCCCACGATGCAGAGAGCCTGTAGCCAGCAGGTCTCCCTGAAAATTATAAACCTAAATAAAGTCTTTTTTCTGAGAAACTGTGGAGAGCTCCTAAGTGTATCCAGTCTCGCTGGGCACAGAATCTAACTGGAGCATGGAGGAGGGGCATAGAGGGAGGAGCCAGTTCACACCCCTTTAAAAGTCTTAAAGTGCCCATGTCTCCTGCGGATCCCGTCTATACCCCATGGTTCTCGAAGCGTCCACAGCATTCTCTAGGACGTATGAGAAAACTCTCTACATGAGATATTTGTCATGGATAGTCTTGTGTTAGAAACACCCAACTGAGAACAGGGCTGATGGCAGAGGAGGGTGTAGGATAAGAGATTGCTGTAGTGACTGAGCAATGAGATTATGTGATTTCTGTAATAAGTGTTTATTACTCACCTGTGCTGATATCTGTAGGGATCTCCTCCTCCTTACACTGCTGATCACCCCTCACATACGTCTCTTCTTCTCCTTCTATATCTTTTGCCTTCATATCAGTCACATACGTCTCTTCTTCTCCCTCTATATCTTCTGCCTTTATATCAGTCACATACGTCTCTTCTTCTCCCTCTATATCTTCTGCCTTTATATCAGTCACATACGTCTCTTCTCCCTCTATATCTTCTGCCTTTATATCAGTTACATACGTCTCTTCTTCTCCCTCTATATCTTCTGCCTTTATATCAGTCACATACATCTCTTCTTCTCCCTCTATATCTTCTGCCTTTATATCAGTCACATACGTCTCCTCTTCTCCCTCTATATCTTCTGCCTTTATATCAGTCACATACGTCTCTTCTTCTCCCTCTATATCTTCTGCCTTTATATCAGTCACATATATCTCTTCTCCTCCCTCTAAATCTTCTGCCTTTATATCAGTCACATACGTCTCTTCTTCTCCCTGTGTATCTTCTGTCTTTATATCAGACAGACGTTGTGCCTAAAAAACAAACAAAACACTATAATGACATTTGCATACAGTCAGATTAAACTGAGGTGAAACAGTATAATATCAGTGTATAAGACACACAGCTCCTCTTCAGATCATATAGTGACAGTCACTGATTCCACCTACCTGATCCTCCTGTGGGATCCTGTGATTCCCCTCTGTACAATCCTGGGAATACAGAGGACGGGGACATCTCTCTGGGGTATCTCTGTTACTGGACCCATCTGTAGGAGACACATAGTGACTGAGTACAGTCTATATATGTGATTATCAGATGATGTGTGTATATAGGGGGCCCCATACCTGCTCTCCCCTGTACAATACATGACAGTCTCCTCTTACCCAGTGATGTGAGGGGCCGGTGATTCTCCATCATCACGTCCTTGTACAGACCCCTGTGTTCCTCTATATACTCCCCCTCCTGCATGGAGACATAGACAGTGACCTCCTGACTCCTTATAGGAACCTGACACACACAGTGATACAGTCATCACCCAGACACATCCCCTGGTGTTACTGTATAATGCCCCATTCACAGCAGTCACCTCTCCAGTCATCACCCAGACACATCCCCTGGTGTTACTGTATAATGTCCCATTCCCAGCAGTCACCTCTCCAGTCATCACCCAGACACGTCCCCTGGTGTTACTGTATAATGCCCCATTCCCAGCTGTCACCTCTCCAGTCATCACCCAGACACATCCCCTGGTGTTACTGTATAATATCCCATTCCCAGCAGTCACCTCTCCAGTCATCACCCAGACACATCCCCTGGTGTTACTGTATAACGCCCCATTCCCAGCAGTCACCTCTCCAGTCATCACCCAGACACATCCCCTGGTGTTACTGTATAATGTCCCATTCCCAGCAGTCACCTCTCCAGTCATCACCCAGACATGTTCTCTGGTGTTACTGTATAATGTCCCATTCCAAGCAGTCACCTCTCCAGTCATCACCCAGACACATCCCCCAGTGTTACTGTATAATGTCCCATTCCCAGCAGTCACCTCTCCAGTCATCGCCCAGACACATCCCTCAGTGTTACTGTATAATGTCCCATTCCCAGCAGTCACCTCTCCAGTCATCGCCCAGACACGTCCCCCTTGTGGTTACTGTATAATGTCCCATTCCCATGAGTCACCTCTCCAGTCAGCAGCTGAATGATCTTGTTGGTGAGTTCCAGGATCTTCTGGTCAATGTGTCTCATGTGTCAGTGAGTGAGGTGGAGGCACCGGGATGAGGCTCTGGGTCCTTCTTCTTTCTCACACACGGGGATGGCTGCTCAGTGTCTCACACTCACCGGATGTCTTCTTCACTACTGTGTAACCTTGCAAAATGGGGGAGACATCACTGTAAATACTCCCAGATCCCCTCACCTCACCCAGTTATGTCCCTGTATGATTACAATGGATATAAGTAATGTCACTGTGACGCTCCCCGATCCCCTCACCTCCCCAGTTATGTCCCTGTATTATTACTATAGATACGTGATGTCACTGTGACGCTTCCAGATGCCCTCACCTCCCCAGTCATGTCCCTGTATTATTACTATCGTACCAATAGACACGCTCATCCCAACCTAAACATACAGTGCACCTGTCCTGTAATGGGCACACTTACCTCTGCATTATGGTTACCTCCTTTCTACTCAATGTACCTACTAGACATGCACACCAGGGACGTGCGGTGAGGTACATTTTCTCAAGAGGCACTGGCTAGTACCAGAGCCAGATTTACACACAATATATGAGCCCAAGGATTATACATAGGTGCAGCGGTATATACACATGTGGGCATTATACACAGGGGCAGCGGTATATACACACATGTGGGCATTATACACAGGGGCAGCGGTATATACACATGTGGGCATTATACACAGGGGCAGCGGTATATACACATGTGGGCATTATACACAGGGGCAGCGGTATATACACATGTGGGCATTATACACAGGGGCAGCGGTATATACACATGTGGGCATTATACACAGGGGCAGCAGTATATACACATGTGGGCATTATACACAGGGGCAGCGGTATATACACATGTGGGCATTACACAGGGGCAGCGGTATATACACATGTGGGCATTACACACAGGGGCAGCGGTATATACACATGTGGGCATTATACACAGGGGCAGCGGTATATACATGTGGCCATTATATACAGGTGCAGCGGTATACAATGTGGACATTATACACAGGTGCAGCGGTATACACATGTGGGCATTATACACAGGAGTATTAGTATATACATGTGGACATTATACACAAGTGCAGCGGTATACACATGTGGGCATTATACACAGGAGTATTAGTATATACATGTGGACATTATACACAAGTGCAGCAGTTTATACACATCTGGGCATTATACACAGGAGGAGGGGTATAAATTTGGTGAGTGTGGGTAAGGTAGGTGGAGGGGGGGGGCACTGCCTCACCTACCATAGATTTCTTACTTCAGACTTTTGACTATAGAAATGATTAGAATAATTCAAAGATGATATTTATATGTTCTTTGTATTTTACATATACTGTATATAGTGAAAACTGTGGTGTATACGTTAGTATGACAGGAAAAGCTCTGTCTCCCCGCACGTCACTGATACACAGGTACACCCAACCCCGTGTGTGTGGAGCGTTCTACCCTCACTGATGTGCTCACTTCTCCCACCACAACCTAACTGTGAAGTGTGCACCCATCAGTCACACATCCTACCCCCATGCAGCCACCGGTCACGCACCCCTCCCCCATGCAGCCACCGGTCACACACCCCTCTCACATGCAGCCACCAGTCACACACCCCTCTCACATGCAGCCAGCGGTCACACACCCCTCCCCAGTCGGGAGCCATGCAGGGGGTGGTAGGAGTGTAAGCGGATGTCAGGTTATGGACAGGCGGTGGTAGGAGAAGCAGGTGACAGGCAGAGGTTTGTAGAAAAGGCAGGGGGTAACGGCCAGGTGGGGGTCGGTAGGTGATGAAGAGGAGGTGGCCGGAGAGGAAGATGTGTCGGGGTACAGCCAGGGAGTGGCAGGAGAGGCTGGTGATGGGTAGGGGGCAGCAGGTGAGGCGGGAGGTGGCAGGGTGCAAGCAGGAGAGCCAGGTGACGGGCAGGGGGATGGTAGGAAATGCAGGTGGTGCCAGGTGGCGGAAGATGATGGGCAGGGGGTGGTAGGAGAGGCAGGGGGCAGTAGGTAACAGGCAGGGGGCTGCAGGTGATTGGCAGGGTACAGGGAGAGGGCGGCAGGAAACAGGGTGGGGGCGGCTGTGTAAAGGACTGGGTGGTAGGGTAGAGACTGGGGGCGGCAGGTGGTGGCAAGAGAGGTGGGTGACAGACAGGGTGACAGGGTACAGGCAGCGGGTGGAAGGGGACAGGCAGGGGGTATTAGGAGAAAGGCAGGGGAAGGAGAGGGGGTATTAGGAGAGGATGGGGCAGGAGAGGGGGTATTAGGAGAGGATGGGGGCAGGAGAGGGGGTATTAGGAGAGGATGGGGGCAGGAGAGGGGGTATTAGGAGAGGATGGGGGCAGGAGAGGGGGTATTAGGAGAGGATGGGGGCAGGAGAGGGGTATTAGGAGAGGATGAGGGCAGGAGGGGGTATTAGGAGAGGATGGGGGCAGGAGAGGGGGTATTAGGAGAGGATGGGGCAGGAGAGGGGGTATTAGGAGAGGTTGGGGGCAGGAGAGGGGGTATTAGGAGAGGATGGGGGCAGGAGAGGGGGTATTAGGAGAGGATGGGGGCAGGAGAGGGGGTAATAGGAGAGGATGGGGCAGGAGAGGGGGTATTAGGAGAGGATGGGGCAGGAGAGGGGGTATTAGGAGAGGATGGGGCAGGAGAGGGGGTATTAGGAGAGGATGGGGGCAGGAGAGGGGGTATTAGGAGAGGATGGGGGCAGGAGAGGGGGTATTAGGAGAGGATGGGGCAGGAGAGGGGGTATTAGGAGAGGTGGGGGCAGGAGAGGGGGTATTAGGAGAGGTGGGGGCAGGAGAGGGGGTATTAGTAGAGGATGGGGGCAGGAGAGGGGGTATTAGTAGAGGATGGGGGCAGGAGAGGGGGTATTAGGAGAGGTTGGGGGCAGGAGAGGGGGTATTAGGAGAGGTGGGGGCAGGAGAGGGGGTATTAGGAGAGGATGGGGGCAGGAGAGGGGGTATTAGGAGAGGATGGGGCAGGAGAGGGGGTATTAGGAGAGGATGGGGGCAGGAGAGGGGGTATTAGGAGAGGATGGGGGCAGGAGAGGGGGTATTAGGAGAGGATGGGGGCAGGAGAGGGGGTATTAGGAGAGGATGGGGGCAGGAGAGGCGGTATTAGGAGAGGATGGGGGCAGGAGAGGGGGTATTAGGAGAGGATGGGGCAGGAGAGGGGGTATTAGGAGAGGTTGGGGCAGGAGAGGGGGTATTAGGAGAGGATGGGGCAGGAGAGGGGGTATTAGGAGAGGATGGGGCAGGAGAGGGGGTATTAGGAGAGGATGGGGGCAGGAGAGGGGGTATTAGGAGAGGATGGGGCAGGAGAGGGGGTATTAGGAGAGGATGGGGGCAGGAGAGGGGGTATTAGGAGAGGTTGGGGGCAGGAGAGGGGGTATTAGGAGAGGATGGGGGCAGGAGAGGGGGTATTAGGAGAGGTTGGGGGCAGGAGAGGGGGTATTAGGAGAGGTTGGGGGCAGGAGAGGGGGTATTAGGAGAGGATGGGGGCAGGAGAGGGGGTATTAGGAGAGGATGGGGCAGGAGAGGGGGTATTAGGAGAGGTTGGGGCAGGAGAGGGGGTATTAGGAGAGGATGGGGCAGGAGAGGGGGTATTAGGAGAGGATGGGGCAGGAGAGGGGGTATTAGGAGAGGATGGGGGCAGGAGAGGGGGTATTAGGAGAGGATGGGGCAGGAGACAGGTGGGATGAGAGGACATTACCTGGAGGATGAGGCGGCAGGAAAGATCACACCGTGGACACAGAAGGATGTGTACCGGAAGTGGGCGGGGCGGTATGTCTGAGTCATCGTCAACATAGCGCATGGGATTATGGGTAGTGACTACCACGGTAACTCAGCAACCAGGAGCTGCCCCGCCCACTCGCTGCCCCTAGGCCGCAGCCTCCAGTCACAATCACTCTCAGCCACGCCCTCTCTCCCTCTCATAGGCCGCAATGCTCCGTCACTCATTTACCTCCAGCCCCGCCCTCTCACTGCCTCTAGGACTCAGCTCCTCGTCACTCACCAACTCTTCCTGCCCCGCCCACTCTCCCGCCCATTGGCCGCCGTATCCTATCACTCTCCTACCCATAGGCCGCGGTCACGCCCACTTTCCCGCCCATTGGCCGTCGGCGTCGTATCCTATCACTCTCCTCCCCAATGGCCGTGGCCACGGCCACTCTCATGCTCATAGGCCACAGCCTCCAGTCACTGTCACACCCAGCCCCGCCCTCTCTCCCTCTCATAGGCCGCGATGCCCCGTCACTCAACTAGCTCCAGCTCCGCCCACAGCACGGTGCCTCCTGTCACTCAGCCATCATTAGCCCCGCCTACTCCCTAGCTCTGGCTCCATGATACGTCATTAACAGCGCTTTTTTTTTTTTTTACCTTTCTGTGGTGAACCAGTTACTGTAACTAGGGGTTCACAAAAGCTTTTCTGTTTTTTTATTATCAACGCTAGCTCAGACTAAGCCAACATGGCGGCGCCCATAGGGAGCCGGGAACATGGCGCCTGCCCCGTCCTGATGCTGTGATGTGTGTATAATAATAATGGGTGCCCATGCGGGGAATGTAGTGACAGGGGCCCATGGGGGGAATGTAGTGACAGGGCCCATGGGGGGAATGTAGTGACATGGCCCATGGGGGGAATGTAGTGACAGGGGCCCATGGGGGGGATGTAGTGACAGGGGCCCATGGGGGGAATGTAGTGATAGAGGCCCATGGGGGGAATGTAGTGACGGGCTCATGGGGGGATGTAGTGACAGGGGCCCATGGTGGGAATGTAGTGACAGGGGCCCATGGGGGGGATGTAGTGACATGGCCCATGGGGGGAATGTAGTGACATGGCCCATGGGGGGAATGTAGTGACAGGGGCCATGGGGGGGAATGTAGTGACAGAGGCCCATGGGGGGGAATGTAGTGACAGGGGCCCATGGGGGGGAATGTAGTGACAGGGGCCCATGGGGGGAATGTAGTGACATGGCCCATGGGGGGAATGTAGTGACATGGCCCATGGGGGGAATGTAGTGACAGGGGCCCATGGGGGGAATGTAGTGACATGGCCCATGGGGGGAATGTAGTGACAGAGGCCCATGGGGGGGAATGTAGTGACAGGGGCCCATGGGGGGGATGTAGTGACAGGGGCCCATGGGGGGAATGTAGTGATAGAGGCCCATGGGGGGAATGTAGTGACGGGCTCATGGGGGGATGTAGTGACAGGGGCCCATGGTGGGAATGTAGTGACAGGGGCCCATGGGGGGGATGTAGTGACAGGGGCCCATGGGGGGAATGTAGTGACGGGCTCATGGGGGAATGTAGTGACAGGGGCCCATGGGGGGAATGTAGTGATAGAGGCCCATGGGGGGAATGTAGTGACGGGCTCATGGGGGGATGTAGTGACAGGGGCCCATGGTGGGAATGTAGTGACAGGGGCCCATGGGGGGGATGTAGTGACAGGGGCCCATGGGGGGAATGTAGTGACGGGCCCATGGTGGGAATGTAGTGACAGGGGCCCATGGTGGGAATGTAGTGACAGGGGCCCATGGGGGGGATGTAGTGACAGGGGCCCATGGGGGGAATGTAGTGACGGGCTCATGGGGGGATGTAGTGACAGGGGCCCATGCTCAGTGCTGCGGTCGGCCATGGGGGGAATGTAGTGACAGAGGCCCATGGGGGGGAATGTAGTGACAGAGGCCCATGGGGGGGAATGTAGTGACAGGGGCCCATGGGGGGGAATGTAGTGACAGGGGCCCATGGGGGAATGTAGTGACATGGCCCATGGGGGGAATGTAGTGACATGGCCCATGGGGGGAATGTAGTGACAGGGGCCCATGGGGGGAATGTAGTGACATGGCCCATGGGGGGAATGTAGTGACAGAGGCCCATGGGGGGGAATGTAGTGACAGGGGCCCATGGGGGGGATGTAGTGACAGGGGCCCATGGGGGGAATGTAGTGATAGAGGCCCATGGGGGAAATGTAGTGACGGGCTCATGGGGGGATGTAGTGACAGGGGCCCATGGGGGGAATGTAGTGACAGGGGCCCATGGGGGGAATGTAGTGACAGGGGCCCATGGGGGGTATGTAGTGACAGGGGCCCATGCTTAGTGCTGCGGTCGGCCACCACAGAGGCTTGGCTAGCTATGAGAGATTGTATGATGTATATAGTAAATACTGTCAGTACATACAGGATAATGTAGCAGAGTTATAGCAGCAATGCCCCACTACTTTCACCCACCCGTCACCCCCCCCCCCCCCCCCCAACACCACCCCTCAACACCTCAGCGCTGCATGGGGACAAGATTACCAACATATACACTGCCTCCAGCAGCCCCCACAGGTAAGTCAGTGATAACCATCCCTAGCGGGCAGTGAGGGGCATGTACCCAGGTGAGGTGTGAGAGGGGGGAGACAGGGCGGGGGGCATTACACAGGTAATGCAGTGAGGGACATCCCTAGTGGGCAGTGAGAGGCATGTACCCAGGTGAGATGTGAGAGGGAGGAGACAGGGCAGGGGGCATTACACAGGTAACACAGCGATGACCATCCCTAGTGAGCAGTGAGGGGCATGTACCCAGGTGAGGTGTGAGAGGAGGAGACAGGGCGGGGGGCATTACACAGGTAACACAGCGATGGACATCCCTAGTGGGCAGTGAGGGGCATGTACCCTGGTGAAGTGTGAGAAGGGGGAGACAGGGCGGGGGGCATTACACAGGTAACACAGTGATGGCCATTCCTAGCGGGCAGTGAGGGGCATGTACCCAGGTGAGGTGTGAGAGGGGGGAGACAGGGCGGGGGGCATTACACAGGTTACACTGATAACCATCCCTAGTGGGCAGTGTGGGGCACGTACCCAGGTGAGGTGTGAGAGGGAGGAGACAGGGCGGGGGGCATTACACAGGTAACACAGTGATGGCCATTCCTAGCGGGCAGTGAGGGGCATGTACCCAGGTGAGGTGTGAGAGGGGGGAGACAGGGCGGGGGGCATTACACAGGTTACACTGATAACCATCCCTAGTGGGCAGTGTGGGGCACGTACCCAGGTGAGGTGTGAGAGGGGGAGACAGGGCGGGGGCATTACACAGGTAACACAGTGATGGACATCCCTAGTGAGCAGTGAGGGGCATGTACCCAGGTGAGGTGTGAGAGGGGGGAGACAGGGCGGGGGGCATTACACAGGTTACACTGATAACCATCCCTAGTGGGCAGTGTGGGGCACGTACCCAGGTGAGGTGTGAGAGGGGGAGACAGGGAGGGGGCATTACACAGGTAACACAGTGATGGCCATTCCTAGCGGGCAGTGAGGGGCATGTACCCAGGTGAGGTGTGAGAGGGGGAGACAGGGCGGGGGGCATTACACAGGTAACACAGTGATGGCCATTCCTAGCGGGCAGTGAGGGGCATGTACCCAGGTGAGGTGTGAGAGGGGGGAGACAGGGCGGGGGGCATTACACAGGTTACACTGATAACCATCCCTAGTGGGCAGTGTGGGGCACGTACCCAGGTGAGGTGTGAGAGGGGGAGACAGGGCGGGGGCATTACACAGGTAACACAGCGATGGCCATCCCTAGTGGGCAGTGTGGGGCACGTACCCAGGTGAGGTGTGAGAGGGGGAGACAGGGCGGGGGGCATTACACAGGTAACACAGTGATGGCCATTCCTAGCGGGCAGTGAGGGGCATGTACCCAGGTGAGGTGTGAGAGGGGGGAGACAGGGCGGGGGGCATTACACAGGTTACACTGATAACCATCCCTAGTGGGCAGTGTGGGGCACGTACCCAGGTGAGGTGTGAGAGGGGGAGACAGGGCGGGGGCATTACACAGGTAACACAGCGATGGCCATCCCTAGTGGGCAGTGTGGGGCACGTACCCAGGTGAGGTGTGAGAGGGGGAGACAGGGCGGGGGGCATTACACAGGTAACACAGTGATGGCCATTCCTAGCGGGCAGTGAGGGGCATGTACCCAGGTGAGGTGTGAGAGGGGGGAGACAGGGCGGGGGGCATTACACAGGTTACACTGATAACCATCCCTAGTGGGCAGTGTGGGGCACGTACCCAGGTGAGGTGTGAGAGGGAGGAGACAGGGCGGGGGGCATTACACAGGTAACACAGTGATGGCCATTCCTAGCGGGCAGTGAGGGGCATGTACCCAGGTGAGGTGTGAGAGGGGGAGACAGGGCGGGGAGTCATTACACAGGTAACACAGCGATGGCCATTCCTAGCGGGCAGTGAGGGGCATGTACCCAGGTGAGGTGTGAGAGGGGGAGACAGGGCGGGGGCATTACACAGGTAACACAGCGATGGCCATCCCTAGTGGGCAGTGTGGGGCACGTACCCAGGTGAGGTGTGAGAGGGGGAGACAGGGCGGGGGGCATTACACAGGTTACACTGATAACCATCCCTAGTGGGCAGTGTGGGGCACGTACCCAGGTGAGGTGTGAGAGGGAGGAGACAGGGCGGGGGGCATTACACAGGTAACACAGTGATGGCCATTCCTAGCGGGCAGTGAGGGGCATGTACCCAGGTGAGGTGTGAGAGGGGGAGACAGGGCGGGGGGCATTACACAGGTAACACAGTGATGGCCATTCCTAGCGGGCAGTGAGGGGCATGTACCCAGGTGAGGTGTGAGAGGGGGGAGACAGGGCGGGGGGCATTACACAGGTAACACAGTGATGGCCATTCCTAGCGGGCAGTGAGGGGCATGTACCCAGGTGAGGTGTGAGAGGGGGGAGACAGGGCGGGGGGCATTACACAGGTTACACTGATAACCATCCCTAGTGGGCAGTGTGGGGCACGTACCCAGGTGAGGTGTGAGAGGGGGAGACAGGGCGGGGGCATTACACAGGTAACACAGTGATGGCCATTCCTAGCGGGCAGTGAGGGGCATGTATCCAGGTGAGGGGTGAGAGGGGGGAGACAGGGCGGGGGCCAGTGGCGTAACTACTGCCCCCGCAGTCCTCGCGGTGGCTTGGGGGCGAGGGGCTGCGGGGGCGCCACTGATTACAGCAGACTGACATGCGGACGAGCGTCCGCATGTCAGTCTGCTTTCTCCTTCCCTCCGCCGCTTGTTGGAGGGACACGGAGGGCACAGCCTCTCCCTGTGTCCCTCCTGCTGCATCATCTCCGGCGGCCGCGGGTCTAATAGGGGGAGCGGAGGAGCGGGCGGGGGGGGGGGGAGAAATATCTGGCACTGGGGGCATATATGGCACTGGGGGGAATATCTGGCACGGGGGGGAATATCTGGCACTGGGGGCATATGTGGCACTGGGGGGTAATATCTATCACTGGGGGCATATGTGGCACTGGGGGGGAATATCCGGCACTGGGGGCATATCTGGCACTGGGGGCATATATGGCACTGGGGGCATATATGGCACTGGGGGGAATATCTGGCACTTGGGGCATATATGGCACGGGGGGGAATATCTGACACTGGGGGCATATATGGCACTGCGGGCATTTATGGCACTGGGGGCATATATGGCACGGGGGGGATATCTGGCACTGGGGTGAATATCTGGCACTGGGGTGAATATCTGGCACTGGGGGGGTATATGTGTACCTGGCACATGGGGGGGGGGGCTATATTTGGCACTGGGGCATGTGAGTACCGGCACCGTGGGGGAATATCTGGCACTGGGAGCACAGCCCTAGCAACAAGGACTACCTCCTAGCAACGAGCATGACACCCAGTGCATGAAACACCTGGCAACGAGCATGACACCCAGTGCATGAAACACCTGGCAACGAGCATGACACCCAGTGCATGAAACCCCTGGCAACGAGCATGACACCCTGAGCATGAAAACCCCTGGCACCGTGCATGGAACCAAGAGCATGAAACCCCTGGCAACGAGCATGACACCCAGTGCATGAAACCCCTGACAATGAGCAGGTAATTGAAAAGTAATTAGAAGCCTTACTGTAGGACTTAATGTGTAATGGGCATTACGGTGTGTGGCATAATGTATCACGGACATTGCGGTGTGTGTCATAATGTGTCACAGGCATTACGGTGTATGGTATACTATATCGCGGGCATTGTGATATGTGGTATAATGTCTCAGGGTCATTGCAGTGTGGCATAATACATAACGGGCATTGCGATGTGTGGCATAGGGTATAACGGGCAGGGCATTGCGGTATGTGTCACAGGCATTACGGTGTATGGTATACTATATAACGGGCATTGTGGTATAATGTCTCAAGGTCATTGCAGTGTGTGTCATAATGTGTCACAGACATTGTATGTGCTATAAAGTATCAGGGGCATTGCAGTGTGTAGCATAATGTATAACGGGCATTGCGATTCCTGTCATAATGTATCACAGGCATTATGGTGTGTGGCATAATGTGTCACAGGCATTACGGTGTGTGGCATAATGTGTCGGGGGCATTACAGTGTGTGCATATTGTGTCGTGCATTATTGTGTGCGGCATAATGTCTAAGGGCCATTGCAGTATGTGGCATAATGTATACTGGACATTACTATAAGGAGGAAAAATGACAAATAATGTAAGGGGCATGAATCAGGATTATTTTTCTTTCCTGTGGTGGCCAACGTCTGGGCGTGCAGGTTGCAAAACTGGGGTATAAGGTAGTCTTTTCCTGCAATGCCACGCCCCTTTATTCAAAACCACACCCATTCCAACAAAACCACGCCCCCTTTTATGCTGTGCGCGCCTTCGTCGCGCGCATATTTAGCCCTTTCTTGCTCCCAATTATGGAGCATGAAGGGGGGGGGGGCGCGCCGAAGAATTTTTTGGCTTGGGGGAGAAAAATTTCTAGTTACGCCACTGGCGGGGGCATTACACAGGTAATACAGTGATGGACATCCCTAGTGGGCAGTGAGAGGCGTGTACCCAGGTGAGGTGTGAGAGGGGGAGACAGGGTGGGGGGTATTACACAGGTAATTCAGTGATGGACATCCCTAGCGGGCAGTGAGGGGCATGTACCCAGGTGAGGTGTGAGAGGGGGAGACAGGGCGGGGGGCATTACACAGGTAATTCAGTGATAACCATCCCTAGCGGGCAGTGAGGGGCATGTACCCAGGTGAGGTGTGAGAGGGAGGAGACAGGGCGGGGGCATTACACAGGTAACGCAGCGATGGCAATCCCTAGTGGGCAGTGAGGGGCATGTACCCAGGTGAGGTGTGAGAGGGAGGAGACAGGGTGGGGGCATTACACAGGTAATGCAGTGATGGACATCCCTAGCGGGCAGTGAGGGGCATGTACCCAGGTGAGGTGTGAGAGGAGGAGACAGGGTGGGGGGCATTACACAGGTAACACAGTGATAACCATCCCTAGTGGGCAGTGAGGGGCATGTACCCAGGTGAGGTGTGAGAGGGAGGAGACAGGGCGGAGGCATTACACAGGTAACACAGTGACAGCCATCCCTAGTGGGCAGTGAGGGGCATGTACCCAGGTGAGGTGTGAGAGGGGGGAGAAAGGGTGGGGGCATTACACAGGTAATGCAGTGATGGACATCCCTAGCGGGCAGTGACAGGCATGTACCCAGGTGAGGTGTGAGAGGGAGGAGACAGGGTGGGGGCATTACACAGGTAATGCAGTGACAGCCATCCCTAGTGGGCAGTGTGGGGCACGTACCCAGGTGAGGTGTGAGAGGGGGAGACAGGGCGGGGGCATTACACAGGTAACACAGCGATGGCCATCCCTAGTGGGCAGTGTGGGGCACGTACCCAGGTGAGGTGTGAGAGGGGGAGACAGGGCGGGGGGCATTACACAGGTAACACAGCGATGGCCATCCCTAGTGAGCAGTGAGGGGCATGTACCCAGGTGAGGTGTGAGAGGGGGGAGACAGGGCGGGGGTATTACACAGGTAATACAGTGATGGACATCCCTAGTGAGCAGTGAGGGGCATGTACCCAGGTGAAGTATGAGAGGGGGAGACAGGGCGGGGGCATTACATGGGTAATACAGTGATGGACATCCCTAGCATAATGTGAATAAAGGTTTTGTCATGAAAAGCTGTTTTGTATGAACTGAACTATTCGCGTTTGGCCTGGTCACCTGACGCATCCATCTGGCCGGTGCTTACTGTCACAAAAAGCTGTTTTTGTGACTACATTGGGAGTGGACTAGCTAAAGGAGTAGATGCCCTTGTGTGGAGGAAATGAGGAGGATGAAGATGTTCTCTCATTAAAGTATATGAGAAGAAACTAACATACAGGTTTATGTATGATAGACACTCAAGAATGAAGGTCTGTGAAATGATTGCAGCAAGAGACCAGGAGATTGTAAATTACTGGTAGAGTCTGAGTATTTATATATAGATCACTAGGTGTGAAGAAACTGAATACGTGAAGATGGGGCTGAAGAACTCTGAAGAAATATGGTTACTGAATATTTAAATGTGTCTGAAGAACTCTGAAGATGTATGGATACTGAGTATTAGAAGACGTTGCTGTAGAACTTGGATATTCAAACACGTGGCTGAAGAACTCAGATATTCAAGATGTGGCTGAAGAACTCTGAAGGGAGACTGGCAGACCCCACAGGATCCCAAAGTACCAACCAGAGCACAGGTAACTGTGGGCGGTGTACTTGAGTGCTGGCCGGTAGTATGCAGCGGTGGAAAGCAGGTAATCACAGTAAGCGGAGTGGGAACCGAGACTACCTGGAGACACAGAATCTATATGTGGGAGCAAAGAGCTGGGCTTTTGCTAAACAACAACAAAGCACTGGCAGAGAGTGCAACAAGATGCCCCTATTTAAAGGAGGAAAGGCACCAGGATTGGCTGGACACTTACCCTGAGAAGCCCCATTGGTTCCTAAGCCATTTTGGTCTCCAACATGGCCTCCTCTCATGCTGCAGACCCACAGGAATGCAGCCATGCCCCTGCCCATCCACACAGCACTGCCAGCAGCTGGATCAGCAGCGCCCGGATCCCAATACCCACGGTAAGTCTGTGGCGGTGCGTGAAAGGTGTGTAATAATGTGTAATTGGCAATACGGTGTGTAATAATGTGTAATGGGCATTACTGTGTGTAATAATGTGTAATGGGCATTACTGTGTGTAATAATGTGTAATGGGCATTACAGTGTGTAATAATGTGTAATGGGCATTACAGTGTGTAATAATGTGTAATGGGCATTACAGTGTGTAATAATGTGTAATGGGCATTACAGTGTGTAATAATGTGTAATGGGCAATACGCTGTGTAATAATGTGTAATGGGCATTATGGTGTGTAATAATGTGTAATGGGCATTACAGTGTGTAATAATGTATAATGGGCATTACGGTGTGTAATAATGTGTAATAATGTGTAATGGGCATTATGGTGTGTAATAATGTGTAATGGGCATTACAGTGTGTAATAATGTGTAATGGGCATTACGGTGTGTAATAATGTGTAATGGGCATTACTGTGTGTAATAATGTGTAATGGGCATTACAGTGTGTAATAATGTGTAATGGGCATTACAGTGTGTAATAATGTGTAATGGGCATTACAGTGTGTAATAATGTGTAATGGGCATTACAGTGTGTAATAATGTGTAATGGGCATTACAGTGTGTAATAATGTGTAATGGGCAATACGCTGTGTAATAATGTGTAATGGGCATTATGGTGTGTAATAATGTGTAATGGGCATTACAGTGTGTAATAATGTATAATGGGCATTACGGTGTGTAATAATGTGTAATAATGTGTAATGGGCATTATGGTGTGTAATAATGTGTAATGGGCATTACAGTGTGTAATAATGTATAATGGGCATTACGGTGTGTAATAATGTGTAATAATGTGTAATGGGCATTATGGTGTGTAATAATGTGTAATGGGCATTACAGTGTGTAATAATGTGTAATGGGCATTACAGTGTGTAATAATGTATAATGGGCATTACGGTGTGTAATAATGTGTAATAATGTGTAATGGGCATTATGGTGTGTAATAATGTGTAATGGGCATTACAGTGTGTAATAATGTGTAATGGGCATAACTGTGTGTAATAGCCAGGACGTACAAGGTTTACAAGCCAACGCTGTGGTATTATGACCTCATGTAATTCACTTTGGAGCAAGAGCCAAGGATAAGGTCACGGTGTCATCTGGATCCGGATTATCCCACTCTTGTGGAAGAGGAGGCATCGGAGAGTCTGGATCTGGTAAGTACACACACATTAGTATTGTATTGTACCCACACATTTATACATGGAATTCATTTTTGTTTTATATTGCGGGATATTACACCGGAGCTGGAAGTGGAGCCTTCCATGAGCGAGGCAACTGAAGTGGATGACCCAACCCCACAGGTATGATCCCCGACACAGCGGAGGTCATCCAGAAACCCACTTCTGCCCCGCCCAGCTCACAACAGTTTTTTACTCTCGCCGAGGAAGTTCTTAATAGGCCCCCGGACTTGGAGCAATCTGTTGGAAATTACATCATGGCGGAGATGTGCCTGATGAAGAATCAAGTATCTGGTTCTTGATGTTACCTCATGCACAACTGACAAATCTCTTGTCAAGGCATGTGACATAACACCACCTGCCTGGTGTCTCCCAAATGTGCCCCCGCCCACCTAACCAACCCATGCAGTATGTGCCGGGAAACTCCTCAACAGATGAGCTGTTTTCCGCCAGGACCCATACAGCCCACCTCCTCCTCCCATTCCAGCGCGTCGTCCAGTGGTATGTACTTAGACATGCTGAGTACACAGTCCTCTGTACTGGACCATCCTCATTTTTCAAATTTATAATTATTTTTTTTTCAATCCGGGTTTTTAGTTGTGTTTAAAAAACAGTTGTTGCCCTTACCCTAGTCTCTTGCTCCTAGTGATCTGTATTGAGGTCATTAGAACCACAGCGTTGGTTTCTTGACCTCATTGTCCCGGACTTCTGATCATTGTGATCTATGCACTTCTTGTGTTCCTTCTAAAAGCACTGTTCAGAAATCTGCACTTCATCTTCTTTCCCCAATGTATGGTGGCAGCGCTGATATTCTGTGGGATACGCCTGATTCCTCTACTGTGTACTGGTGTCATAGTCCTTCCTAAAAAGGCTCTTGTTCTCCTAATAGAGTCAATGAGTCCAGACCAGAATTGATTTTTTTTTTATATAGAAAGTTTTTAAAAAAAAGTGTTTTTCTTGTTTAATTAATGGCTGTTAATGCAAATGTAATTTTGTGTAACATATTTTTGAAATAATCAGAGTGTCAGCGAGACGTTATGGAGCCAATGTATCATTTACTATTTGCTGCTAATTCCCCCAAATACAACTGGACCTCCCAAATGTAAGTAGAAGGGACTGCAGCAGGTATCTCCCATACCTTCATAATGTTTATATAACGTAATGATTCGCTATAGCGTAGCAGACGCTCGGGACCACGAGGAGATCACCAGCGGCGCAGACGCTCACAATGTTAAACCTTTATATCTAAACCATAAACAATGTAATATGCAATAGAACCTTAGTGTAGTGATATGGTGTAGATGCAACACAGTGTAACCTTATTAACTTAAAAGCTGTTCGAGCGTCACCGACGCTCTGAGAATACTTAACACTATAAGAAATACACAGATACCGTGCTTAGGGTCTAACGCCTTATATGAATGTTATACTTGCAAAAAGAATAATACAGTACAAGTCATACACTACAATATAACACAGACTAACTAACCAGATAACTACACATGAAATACAATACAATACAATTACGTTTAAGGGAAAATGAGAGAGAAAGAGGAGAAGAGAGAGAGAGAGAGAGATATGGCTCATAAAAACAATAAAGACAACATGATTGCGGAGAAAACTTACGCACAAAGGGAACGATCGCATGCGCCTTTCTGAATATCCAGCTCCCGATTATCAGTGATGAGAATCGTTGAAGAGAGAGAGCTGGATATGATCGGCTTGTCTATTTATGCCCCACACACAATACAATTCAATGGTCCCTACAATCTCATTGTTCATTGGACACAGGAATTCGTCTTCGCATTATAACAAAAGGTCATAGGTTGATTCATACAGGTGGGCTGTGACTACTTCCAACTGCTCAGGTGGGTGGGAAACTGGGTTTCCCGCCGCATGGCTAAGTAAGTGCAAATAATAGTAAATGGACATAAACTTCTTATGTCCATAACTATTCGCACGAGAGATTAATCCGCTTCAAACCAACACCGGAATATTGCTAATTAAATACTCTTCCGATGGATACTAAACACCACTGTATGACCCGTGTCGGACCCTTCGTATCAAACAAAGAGGGATCTCTCTGTCCAGGAACATGCTACATTAACTAAACTTTCAGAATCTATCAAGGGGACCATAATCTACAAAATACATTATTTAGTTAAAATGTGTAACGATTGAGTCGCACGCTACGCACACATAAACTCTACCGTAAATACGCATACCGTGCACCTGCGGGTGCACGTAACAGCGGGTATGCGCACGCACGGGAGAGCGCACGCATGCGCAGAGCGGACATGTATGAGGTGCAAATATGGCAGTGTGCATAGTGATATTTTTCTGACTTTGACAAACCGGACCTCCCAAATGTAAGTAGAAGGGACTGCAGCAGGTATCTCCCATACCTTCATACATGGACATTTCCAGGAAAGGGTCAGGTAAGTTATTTTTTTTAAATAAAACCCTAATTCCCCTACAAGTAAAAAAAACACCCAGAACATTTGAACATCATTTATTTAAAACAAAAAAATATACATATACACACACAGCAGAAGGGAATATGGAAACCAGAGGAAATCACATGATGTAATTGCAGCTTCCTGACAGGCCACTGCCCCGACTCCACATTAATGCACTGATATAAATGTCTCCCACTATTTAGTTACACAGATAGAGACGACCCCCCCCCCTCCCTGTAATGTCACCCACTATTCACATGAGCTGTCACAATCACACATAGCCACAATCACAGGTACATACAGTCACTATTGGTGGTTCTGGCCTCCGGACAGTTCAAGGGAAATCTCACAGTCACAATGGCAGCGTGTGTACCCACCTTTATACACCAGACGGGTATTTATACACAGCAACACTGATATTATGTGGACACAAATGTAACACTGCAGCAGGGTTGCCTACCCTCCTGCATTCAGCGGGAGGCTCCCGTTTTTTGAATAAGCCTCCTGCTGCCCCGCTAAACCTCTGCATCATCCGTTCTTTTTTTTTTGCGCTGCTGCTGAAACTGTGGATTGCGCATGCGCGAGTCCAGAATGGAGGAGGCGGGACCCGCATGGGTCGTCATGATGAGGACTTGTGAGTGAAGCGGGAGGGGAATGACGAGTGTACGTCATGTGCTCCGGGACCCTCTCACTGCACCAGCCGTAAGCCCCTACTCCAGCCTACTGCTTCCCCATCCACCTCTATCTGTCACATTACCACCTGACCAGGAAGCCAGCCATGTAGATGACAGGAGCTGCAGCAGGGTGGCGGGTAACTGCACAGTGCAGTGCCGAGGTCGGGACGTCCACCTCACAAAACCGATCTTCCTGGATGCCTTCCCTGCCGCCTTACCTTCCACCCATTACCATTACAGGAGGGGGAGAAGCACAGGAGCTGGCGGGGGGCTGCATTCTAAGGTCCAGTCTCACAGTCACACTGCCTGCACTGCTGAAAGAGGACTCCAGCCCACACGCAGCAAGAGGACAGCAGCGAGTCTCATAATGAGTCTCTCTCACTATCCCCGGGACCTGTATTCCATAGTATACAACCTGGATCCCCCCTCTCCTCTCCTCTTCTCCTCACCCTTATACTTTCCCTTCCACTCACAGTCACATGCCTTGTCCCTGTCTGTGTAACCTCCATCACCCCACATCACTGCCTGCACTGCTGAAAGAGGACTCCAGCCCACACGCAGCAAGAGGACAGCAGCGAGTCTCATAATGGGTCTCTCTCACTATCCCCGGGACCTGTGTTCCATAGTATACAACCTGGATCTCCCCCCCCCCCCCCTCTCCTCTTCTCCTCACCCTTATACTTTCCCTTCCACTCACAGTCACATGCCTTGTCCCTGTCTGTGTAACCTCCATCACCCCACATCACTGCCTGCACTGCTGAAAGAGGACTCCAGCCCACACGCAGCAAGAGGACAGCAGCGAGTCTCATAATGAGTCTCTGTCACTATCCCCGGGACCTGTATTCCATAGTATACAACCTGGATCTCCCCCCCCTCTCCTCTTCTCCCGTCTCACCCTTATACTTTCCCTTCCACTCACAGTCACATGCCTTGTCCCTGTCTGTGTAACCTCCATCACCCCACATCACTGCCTGCACTGCTGAAAGAGGACTCCAGCCCACACGCAGCAAGAGGACAGCAGCGAGTCTCATAATGAGTCTCTGTCACTATCCCCGGGACCTGTATTCCATAGTATACAACCTGGATCTCCCCCCCCCCTCCTCTTCTCCTCACCTTTATACTTTCCCTTCCACTCACAGTCACATGCCTTGTCCCTGTCTGTGTAACCTCCCTCACCCCACATCACTGCCTGCACTGCTGAAAGAGGACTCCAGCCCACACGCAGCAAGAGGACAGCAGCGAGTCTCATAATGAGTCTCTCTCACTATCCCCGGGACCTGTATTCCATAGTATACAACCTGGATCTCCCCCCCCTCTCCTCTTCTCCCTCCTCACCCTTATACTTTCCCTTCCACTCACAGTCACATGCCTTGTCCCTGTCTGTGTAACCTCCATCACCCCACATCACTGCCTGCACTGCTGAAAGAGGACTCCAGCCCACACGCAGCAAGAGGACAGCAGCGAGTCTCATAATGAGTCTCTCTCACTATCCCCGGGACCTGTATTCCATAGTATACAACCTGGATCCCTCTCCTCTTCTCCTCACCCTTATACTTTCCCTTCCACTCACAGTCACATGCCTTGTCCCTGTCTGTGTAACCTCCATCACCCCACATCACTGCCTGCACTGCTGAAAGAGGACTCCAGCCCACACGCAGCAAGAGGACAGCAGCGAGTCTCATAATGAGTCTCTGTCACTATCCCCGGGACCTGTGTTCCATAGTATACAACCTGGATCTCCCCCCCCCCCCTCTCCTCTCCCTCTTCACCCTTATACTTTCCCTGCCACTCACAGTCACATGCCTTGTCCCTGTCTGTGTAACCTCCCTCACCCCACATCACTGCCTGCACTGCTGAAAGAGGACTCCAGCCCACACGCAGCAAGAGGACAGCAGCGAGTCTCATAACGAGTCTCTGTCACTATCCCCGGGACCTGTATTCCATAGTATACAACCTGGATCCCCCCCCTCTCTTCTCCCTCCTCATCCTTATACTTTCCCTTCCACTCACAGTCACATGCCTTGTCCCTGTCTGTGTAACCTCCCTCACCCCACATCACTGCCTGCACTGCTGAAAGAGGACTCCAGCCCACACGCAGCAAGAGGACAGCAGCGAGTCTCATAATGAGTCTCTGTCACTATCCCCGGGACCTGTATTCCATAGTATACAACCTGGGTCTCCCCCCCCCCCCCCTCTCCTCTTCTCCTCACCCTTATACTTTCCCTTCCACTCACAGTCACATGCCTTGTCCCTGTCTGTGTAACCTCCCTCACCCCACATCACTGCCTGCACTGCTGAAAGAGGACTCCAGCCCACACGCAGCAAGAGGACAGCAGCGAGTCTCATAATGAGTCTCTCTCACTATCCCCGGGACCTGTATTCCATAGTATACAACCTGGATCTCCCCCCCCTCTCCTCTTCTCCCGTCTCACCCTTATACTTTCCCTTCCACTCACAGTCACATGCCTTGTCCCTGTCTGTGTAACCTCCATCACCCCACATCACTGCCTGCACTGCTGAAAGAGGACTCCAGCCCACACGCAGCAAGAGGACAGCAGCGAGTCTCATAATGAGTCTCTGTCACTATCCCCGGGACCTGTGTTCCATAGTATACAACCTGGATCTCCCCCCCCCCCCCTCCTCTCCCTCCTCACCCTTATACTTTCCCTTCCACTCACAGTCACATGCCTTGTCCCTGTCTGTGTAACCTCCCTCACCCCACATCACTGCCTGCACTGCTGAAAGAGGACTCCAGCCCACACGCAGCAAGAGGACAGCAGCGAGTCTCATAATGAGTCTCTGTCACTATCCCCGGGACCTGTATTCCATAGTATACAACCTGGATCCCCCCCCCCTCTCCTCTTCTCCTCACCCTTATACTTTCCCTTCCACTCACAGTCACATGCCTTGTCCCTGTCTGTGTAACCTCCATCACCCCACATCACTGCCTGCACTGCTGAAAGAGGACTCCAGCCCACACGCAGCAAGAGGACAGCAGCGAGTCTCATAATGAGTCTCTGTCACTATCCCCGGGACCTGTATTCCATAGTATACAACCTGGATCTCCCCCCCCTCTCCTCTTCTCCCTCCTCACCCTTATACTTTCCCTTCCACTCACAGTCACATGCCTTGTCCCTGTCTGTGTAACCTCCATCACCCCACATCACTGCCTGCACTGCTGAAAGAGGACTCCAGCCCACACGCAGCAAGAGGACAGCAGCGAGTCTCATAATGAGTCTCTCTCACTATCCCCGGGACCTGTATTCCATAGTATACAACCTGGATCCCCCCCCCCCTCTTCTCCCTCCTCACCCTTATACTTTCCCTTCCACTCACAGTCACATGCCTTGTCCCTGTCTGTGTAACCTCCCTCACCCCACATCACTGCCTGCACTGCTGAAAGAGGACTCCAGCCCACACGCAGCAAGAGGACAGCAGCGAGTCTCATAACGAGTCTCTGTCACTATCCCCGGGACATGTATTCCATAGTATACAACCTGGGTCTCCCCCCCCCCTCTTCTCCCTCCTCACCCTTATACTTTCCCTTCCACTCACAGTCACATGCCTTGTCCCTGTCTGTGTAACCTCCCTCACCCCACATCACTGCCTGCACTGCTGAAAGAGGACTCCAGCCCACACGCAGCAAGAGGACAGCAGCGAGTCTCATAATGAGTCTCTGTCACTATCCCCGGGACCTGTATTCCATAGTATACAACCTGGATCTCCCCCCCCTCTCCTCTTCTCCCGTCTCACCCTTATACTTTCCCTTCCACTCACAGTCACATGCCTTGTCCCTGTCTGTGTAACCTCCATCACCCCACATCACTGCCTGCACTGCTGAAAGAGGACTCCAGCCCACACGCAGCAAGAGGACAGCAGCGAGTCTCATAATGAGTCTCTGTCACTATCCCCGGGACCTGTGTTCCATAGTATACAACCTGGATCTCCCCCCCCCCCCCCCTCCTCTCCCTCCTCACCCTTATACTTTCCCTTCCACTCACAGTCACATGCCTTGTCCCTGTCTGTGTAACCTCCCTCACCCCACATCACTGCCTGCACTGCTGAAAGAGGACTCCAGCCCACACGCAGCAAGAGGACAGCAGCGAGTCTCATAATGAGTCTCTGTCACTATCCCCGGGACCTGTGTTCCATAGTATACAACCTGGATCCCCCCCCCCCTCTCCTCTTCTCCTCACCCTTATACTTTCCCTTCCACTCACAGTCACATGCCTTGTCCCTGTCTGTGTAACCTCCATCACCCCACATCACTGCCTGCACTGCTGAAAGAGGACTCCAGCCCACACGCAGCAAGAGGACAGCAGCGAGTCTCATAATGAGTCTCTGTCACTATCCCCGGGACCTGTATTCCATAGTATACAACCTGGATCCCCCCCCCTCCCCCTCTTCTCCCTCCTCACCCTTATACTTTCCCTTCCACTCACAGTCACATGCCTTGTCCCTGTCTGTGTAACCTCCATCACCCCACATCACTGCCTGCACTGCTGAAAGAGGACTCCAGCCCACACGCAGCAAGAGGACAGCAGCGAGTCTCATAATGAGTCTCTCTCACTATCCCCGGGACCTGTATTCCATAGTATACAACCTGGATCCCCCCCCCCCCCCCCCCTCTCCTCTTCTCCTCACCCTTATACTTTCCCTTCCACTCACAGTCACATGCCTTGTCCCTGTCTGTGTAACCTCCCTCACCCCACATCACTGCCTGCACTGCTGAAAGAGGACTCCAGCCCACACGCAGCAAGAGGACAGCAGCGAGTCTCATAACGAGTCTCTGTCACTATCCCCGGGACCTGTATTCCATAGTATACAACCTGGATCCCCCCCCTCTCTTCTCCCTCCTCATCCTTACACTTTCCCTTCCACTCACAGTCACATGCCTTGTCCCTGTCTGTAACCTCCATCACCCCACATCACTGCCTGCACTGCTGAAAGAGGACTCCAGCCCACACGCAGCAAGATGACAGCAGCGAGTCTCATAATGAGTCTCTGTCACTATCCCCGGGACCTGTATTCCATAGTATACAACCTGGATCCCCCCCCCCTCTCCTCTTCTCCTCACCCTTATACTTTCCCTTCCACTCACAGTCATGCCTTGTCCCTGTCTGTGTAACCTCCCTCACCCCACATCACTGCCTGCACTGCTGAAAGAGGACTCCAGCCCACACGCAGCAAGAGGACAGCAGCGAGTCTCATAATGAGTCTCTGTCACTATCCCCGGGACCTGTATTCCATAGTATACAACCTGGATCTCCCCCCCCTCTCCTCTTCTCCCGTCTCACCCTTATACTTTCCCTTCCACTCACAGTCACATGCCTTGTCCCTGTCTGTGTAACCTCCATCACCCCACATCACTGCCTGCACTGCTGAAAGAGGACTCCAGCCCACACGCAGCAAGAGGACAGCAAGCGAGTCTCATAATGAGTCTCTGTCACTATCCCCGGGACCTGTGTTCCATAGTATACAACCTGGATCTCCCCCCCCCCCCCCCCTCCTCTCCCTCCTCACCCTTATACTTTCCCTTCCACTCACAGTCACATGCCTTGTCCCTGTCTGTGTAACCTCCCTCACCCCACATCACTGCCTGCACTGCTGAAAGAGGACTCCAGCCCACACGCAGCAAGAGGACAGCAGCGAGTCTCATAATGAGTCTCTGTCACTATCCCCGGGACCTGTGTTCCATAGTATACAACCTGGATCCCCCCCCCCCTCTCCTCTTCTCCTCACCCTTATACTTTCCCTTCCACTCACAGTCACATGCCTTGTCCCTGTCTGTGTAACCTCCATCACCCCACATCACTGCCTGCACTGCTGAAAGAGGACTCCAGCCCACACGCAGCAAGAGGACAGCAGCGAGTCTCATAATGAGTCTCTGTCACTATCCCCGGGACCTGTATTCCATAGTATACAACCTGGATCCCCCCCCCTCCCCCTCTTCTCCCTCCTCACCCTTATACTTTCCCTTCCACTCACAGTCACATGCCTTGTCCCTGTCTGTGTAACCTCCATCACCCCACATCACTGCCTGCACTGCTGAAAGAGGACTCCAGCCCACACGCAGCAAGAGGACAGCAGCGAGTCTCATAATGAGTCTCTCTCACTATCCCCGGGACCTGTATTCCATAGTATACAACCTGGATCCCCCCCCCCCCCCCCTCTCCTCTTCTCCTCACCCTTATACTTTCCCTTCCACTCACAGTCACATGCCTTGTCCCTGTCTGTGTAACCTCCCTCACCCCACATCACTGCCTGCACTGCTGAAAGAGGACTCCAGCCCACACGCAGCAAGAGGACAGCAGCGAGTCTCATAACGAGTCTCTGTCACTATCCCCGGGACCTGTATTCCATAGTATACAACCTGGATCCCCCCCCTCTCTTCTCCCTCCTCATCCTTACACTTTCCCTTCCACTCACAGTCACATGCCTTGTCCCTGTCTGTGTAACCTCCATCACCCCACATCACTGCCTGCACTGCTGAAAGAGGACTCCAGCCCACACGCAGCAAGATGACAGCAGCGAGTCTCATAATGAGTCTCTGTCACTATCCCCGGGACCTGTATTCCATAGTATACAACCTGGATCCCCCCCCCCTCTCCTCTTCTCCTCACCCTTATACTTTCCCTTCCACTCACAGTCATGCCTTGTCCCTGTCTGTGTAACCTCCCTCACCCCACATCACTGCCTGCACTGCTGAAAGAGGACTCCAGCCCACACGCAGCAAGAGGACAGCAGCGAGTCTCATAATGAGTCTCTGTCACTATCCCCGGGACCTGTATTCCATAGTATACAACCTGGATCTCCCCCCCCTCTCCTCTTCTCCCGTCTCACCCTTATACTTTCCCTTCCACTCACAGTCACATGCCTTGTCCCTGTCTGTGTAACCTCCATCACCCCACATCACTGCCTGCACTGCTGAAAGAGGACTCCAGCCCACACGCAGCAAGAGGACAGCAGCGAGTCTCATAATGAGTCTCTGTCACTATCCCCGGGACCTGTATTCCATAGTATACAACCTGGATCCCCCCCCCCTCTCCTCTCCTCACCCTTATACTTTCCCTTCCACTCACAGTCACATGCCTTGTCCCTGTCTGTGTAACCTCCATCACCCCACATCACTGCCTGCACTGCTGAAAGAGGACTCCAGCCCACACGCAGCAAGAGGACAGCAGCGAGTCTCATAATGAGTCTCTGTCACTATCCCCGGGACCTGTATTCCATAGTATACAACCTGGATCCCCCCCCCTCCTCTTCTCCCTCCTCACCCTTATACTTTCCCTTCCACTCACAGTCACATGCCTTGTCCCTGTCTGTGTAACCTCCATCACCCCACATCACTGCCTGCACTGCTGAAAGAGGACTCCAGCCCACACGCAGCAAGAGGACAGCAGCGAGTCTCATAATGAGTCTCTGTCACTATCCCCGGGACCTGTATTCCATAGTATACAACCTGGATCTCCCCCCCCCTCTCCTCTTCTCCCGTCTCACCCTTATACTTTCCCTTCCACTCACAGTCACATGCCTTGTCCCTGTCTGTGTAACCTCCATCACCCCACATCACTGCCTGCACTGCTGAAAGAGGACTCCAGCCCACACGCAGCAAGAGGACAGCAGCGAGTCTCATAATGAGTCTCTGTCACTATCCCCGGGACCTGTGTTCCATAGTATACAACCTGGATCTCCCCCCCCCCCCCCTCCTCTCCCTCCTCACCCTTATACTTTCCCTTCCACTCACAGTCACATGCCTTGTCCCTGTCTGTGTAACCTCCATCACCCCACATCACTGCCTGCACTGCTGAAAGAGGACTCCAGCCCACACGCAGCAAGAGGACAGCAGCGAGTCTCATAATGAGTCTCTGTCACTATCCCCGGGACCTGTATTCCATAGTATACAACCTGGATCCCCCCCCCCTCTTCTCCCTCCTCACCCTTATACTTTCCCTTCCACTCACAGTCACATGCCTTGTCCCTGTCTGTGTAACCTCCCTCACCCCACATCACTGCCTGCACTGCTGAAAGAGGACTCCAGCCCACACGCAGCAAGAGGACAGCAGCGAGTCTCATAATGAGTCTCTGTCACTATCCCCGGGACCTGTATTCCATAGTATACAACCTGGATCTCCCCCCCCCCCTCTCCTCTTCTCCTCACCCTTATACTTTCCCTTCCACTCACAGTCACATGCCTTGTCCCTGTCTGTGTAACCTCCCTCACCCCACATCACTGCCTGCACTGCTGAAAGAGGACTCCAGCCCACACGCAGCAAGAGGACAGCAGCGAGTCTCATAATGAGTCTCTCTCACTATCCCCGGGACCTGTATTCCATAGTATTCAACCTGGATCCCCCCCCCTCTTCTCCCTCCTCACCCTTATACTTTCCCTTCCACTCAGTCACATGCCTTGTCCCTGTCTGTGTAACCTCCATCACCCCACATCACTGCCTGCACTGCTGAAAGAGGACTCCAGCCCACACGCAGCAAGAGGACAGCAGCGAGTCTCATAATGAGTCTCTGTCACTATCCCCGGGACCTGTATTCCATAGTATACAACCTGGATCTCCCCCCCCCTCTTCTCCCTCCTCACCCTTATACTTTCCCTTCCACTCACAGTCACATGCCTTGTCCCTGTCTGTGTAACCTCCATCACCCCACATCACTGCCTGCACTGCTGAAAGAGGACTCCAGCCCACACGCAGCAAGAGGACAGCAGCGAGTCTCATAATGAGTCTCTGTCACTATCCCCGGGACCTGTATTCCATAGTATACAACCTGGATCTCCCCCCCCCCCTCTCCTCTTCTCCTCACCCTTATACTTTCCCTTCCACTCACAGTCACATGCCTTGTCCCTGTCTGTGTAACCTCCATCACCCCACATCACTGCCTGCACTGCTGAAAGAGGACTCCAGCCCACACGCAGCAAGAGGACAGCAGCGAGTCTCATAATGAGTCTCTGTCACTATCCCCGGGACCTGTATTCCATAGTATACAACCTGGATCCCCCCCCCCCACTCCTCTTCTCCTCACCCTTATACTTTCCCTTCCACTCACAGTCACATGCCTTGTCCCTGTCTGTGTAACCTCCATCACCCCACATCACTGCCTGCACTGCTGAAAGAGGACTCCAGCCCACACGCAGCAAGAGGACAGCAGCGAGTCTCATAATGAGTCTCTGTCACTATCCCCGGGACCTGTATTCCATAGTATACAACCTGGATCTCCCCCCCCCCTCCTCTTCTCCTCACCTTTATACTTTCCCTTCCACTCACAGTCACATGCCTTGTCCCTGTCTGTGTAACCTCCCTCACCCCACATCACTGCCTGCACTGCTGAAAGAGGACTCCAGCCCACACGCAGCAAGAGGACAGCAGCGAGTCTCATAATGAGTCTCTGTCACTATCCCCGGGACCTGTATTCCATAGTATACAACCTGGATCTCCCCCCCCCCTCTTCTCCCTCCTCACCCTTATACTTTCCCTTCCACTCACAGTCACATGCCTTGTCCCTGTCTGTGTAACCTCCCTCACCCCACATCACTGCCTGCACTGCTGAAAGAGGACTCCAGCCCACACGCAGCAAGAGGACAGCAGCGAGTTTCATAATGAGTCTCTGTCACTATCCCCGGGACCTGTATTCCATAGTATACAACCTGGATCCCCCCCCCCCCACTCCTCTTCTCCTCACCCTTATACTTTCCCTTCCACTCACAGTCACATGCCTTGTCCCTGTCTGTGTAACCTCCCTCACCCCACATCACTGCCTGCACTGCTGAAAGAGGACTCCAGCCCACACGCAGCAAGAGGACAGCAGCGAGTCTCATAATGAGTCTCTGTCACTATCCCCGGGACCTGTATTCCATAGTATACAACCTGGATCCCCCCCCCCCCCCCTCCTCTCCCTCCTCACCTTTATACTTTCCCTTCCACTCACAGTCACATGCCTTGTCCCTGTCTGTGTAACCTCCATCACCCCACATCACTGCCTGCACTGCTGAAAGAGGACTCCAGCCCACACGCAGCAAGAGGACATCAGCGAGTCTCATAATGAGTCTCTGTCACTATCCCCGGGACCTGTATTCCATAGTATACAACCTGGATCCCCCCCCCCCTCTCCTCCCTCCTCACCCTTATACTTTCCCTTCCACTCACAGTCACATGCCTTGTCCCTGTCTGTGTAACCTCCATCACCCCACATCACTGCCTGCACTGCTGAAAGAGGACTCCAGCCCACACGCAGCAAGAGGACAGCAGCGAGTCTCATAATGAGTCTCTGTCACTATCCCCGGGACCTGTGTTCCATAGTATACAACCTGGATCTCCCCCCCCCTCTTCTCCCTCCGCACCCTTATACTTTCCCTTCCACTCACAGTCACATGCCTTGTCCCTGTCTGTGTAACCTCCCTCACCCCACATCACTGCCTGCACTGCTGAAAGAGGACTCCAGCCCACACGCAGCAAGAGGACAGCAGCGAGTCTCATAATGAGTCTCTCTCACTATCCCCGGGACCTGTATTCCATAGTATACAACCTGGATCTCCCCCCCCCCCCCCCCTCTCCTCTTCTCCCTTCTCACCCTTATACTTTCCCTATCACTCACAGTCACATGCCTTGTCCCTGTCTGTGTAACCTCCCTCACCCCACATCACTGCCTGCACTGCTGAAAGAGGACTCCAGCCCACACGCAGCAAGAGGACAGCAGCGAGTCTCATAATGAGTCTCTGTCACTATCCCCGGGACCTGTATTCCATAGTATACAACCTGGATCCCCCCCCCCCTCTTCTCCCTCCTCACCCTTATACTTTCCCTTCCACTCACAGTCACATGCCTTGTCCCTGTCTGTGTAACCTCCATCACCCCACACCACTGCCTGCACTGCTGAAAGAGGACTCCAGCCCACACGCAGCAAGAGGACAGCAGCGAGTCTCATAATGAGTCTCTGTCACTATCCCCGGGACCTGTATTCCATAGTATACAACCTGGATCTCCCCCCCCCCCCCCCCCTCCTCTCCCTCCTCACCCTTATACTTTCCCTTCCACTCACAGTCACATGCCTTGTCCCTGTCTGTGTAACCTCCCTCACCCCACATCACTGCCTGCACTGCTGAAAGAGGACTCCAGCCCACACGCAGCAAGAGGACAGCAGCGAGTCTCATAATGAGTCTCTGTCACTATCCCCGGGACCTGTATTCCATAGTATACAACCTGGATCTCCCCCCCCCTCTTCTCCCTCCTCACCCTTATACTTTCCCTTCCACTCACAGTCACATGCCTTGTCCCTGTCTGTGTAACCTCCATCACCCCACATCACTGCCTGCACTGCTGAAAGAGGACTCCAGCCCACACGCAGCAAGAGGACAGCAGCGAGTCTCATAATGAGTCTCTCTCACTATCCCCGGGACCTGTATTCCATAGTATACAACCTGGATCTCCCCCCCCTCTCCTCTTCTCCCTCCTCACCCTTATACTTTCCCTTCCACTCACAGTCACATGCCTTGTCCCTGTCTGTGTAACCTCCATCACCCCACATCACTGCCTGCACTGCTGAAAGAGGACTCCAGCCCACACGCAGCAAGAGGACAGCAGCGAGTCTCATAATGAGTCTCTGTCACTATCCCCGGGACCTGTGTTCCATAGTATACAACCTGGATCTCCCCCCCCCCCTCTCCTCTCCCTCTTCACCCTTATACTTTCCCTGCCACTCACAGTCACATGCCTTGTCCCTGTCTGTGTAACCTCCCTCACCCCACATCACTGCCTGCACTGCTGAAAGAGGACTCCAGCCCACACGCAGCAAGAGGACAGCAGCGAGTCTCATAACGAGTCTCTGTCACTATCCCCGGGACCTGTATTCCATAGTATACAACCTGGATCCCCCCCCTCTCTTCTCCCTCCTCATCCTTACACTTTCCCTTCCACTCACAGTCACATGCCTTGTCCCTGTCTGTGTAACCTCCCTCACCCCACATCACTGCCTGCACTGCTGAAAGAGGACTCCAGCCCACACGCAGCAAGAGGACAGCAGCGAGTCTCATAATGAGTCTCTGTCACTATCCCCGGGACCTGTATTCCATAGTATACAACCTGGGTCTCCCCCCCCCCCCTCTCCTCTTCTCCTCACCCTTATACTTTCCCTTCCACTCACAGTCACATGCCTTGTCCCTGTCTGTGTAACCTCCCTCACCCCACATCACTGCCTGCACTGCTGAAAGAGGACTCCAGCCCACACGCAGCAAGAGGACAGCAGCGAGTCTCATAATGAGTCTCTGTCACTATCCCCGGGACCTGTATTCCATAGTATACAACCTGGATCTCCCCCCCCTCTACTCTTCTCCCGTCTCACCCTTATACTTTCCCTTCCACTCACAGTCACATGCCTTGTCCCTGTCTGTGTAACCTCCATCACCCCACATCACTGCCTGCACTGCTGAAAGAGGACTCCAGCCCACACGCAGCAAGAGGACAGCAGCGAGTCTCATAATGAGTCTCTGTCACTATCCCCGGGACCTGTGTTCCATAGTATACAACCTGGATCTCCCCCCCCCCCCCTCCTCTCCCTCCTCACCCTTATACTTTCCCTTCCACTCACAGTCACATGCCTTGTCCCTGTCTGTGTAACCTCCCTCACCCCACATCACTGCCTGCACTGCTGAAAGAGGACTCCAGCCCCACACGCAGCAAGAGGACAGCAGCGAGTCTCATAATGAGTCTCTGTCACTATCCCCGGGACCTGTATTCCATAGTATACAACCTGGATCCCCCCCCCCCCTCTCCTCTTCTCCTCACCCTTATACTTTCCCTTCCACTCACAGTCACATGCCTTGTCCCTGTCTGTGTAACCTCCATCACCCCACATCACTGCCTGCACTGCTGAAAGAGGACTCCAGCCCACACGCAGCAAGAGGACAGCAGCGAGTCTCATAATGAGTCTCTGTCACTATCCCCGGGACCTGTATTCCATAGTATACAACCTGGATCCCCCCCCCCCCCACTCCTCTTCTCCTCACCCTTATACTTTCCCTTCCACTCACAGTCACATGCCTTGTCCCTGTCTGTGTAACCTCCATCACCCCACATCACTGCCTGCACTGCTGAAAGAGGACTCCAGCCCACACGCAGCAAGAGGACAGCAGCGAGTCTCATAATGAGTCTCTCTCACTATCCCCGGGACCTGTATTCCATAGTATACAACCTGGATCCCCCCCCCCCCTCTTCTCCCTCCTCACCCTTATACTTTCCCTTCCACTCACAGTCACATGCCTTGTCCCTGTCTGTGTAACCTCCCTCACCCCACATCACTGCCTGCACTGCTGAAAGAGGACTCCAGCCCACACGCAGCAAGAGGACAGCAGCGAGTCTCATAACGAGTCTCTGTCACTATCCCCGGGACATGTATTCCATAGTATACAACCTGGGTCTCCCCCCCCCCCTCTTCTCCCTCCTCACCCTTATACTTTCCCTTCCACTCACAGTCACATGCCTTGTCCCTGTCTGTGTAACCTCCCTCACCCCACATCACTGCCTGCACTGCTGAAAGAGGACTCCAGCCCACACGCAGCAAGAGGACAGCAGCGAGTCTCATAATGAGTCTCTGTCACTATCCCCGGGACCTGTATTCCATAGTATACAACCTGGATCTCCCCCCCCTCTCCTCTTCTCCCGTCTCACCCTTATACTTTCCCTTCCACTCACAGTCACATGCCTTGTCCCTGTCTGTGTAACCTCCATCACCCCACATCACTGCCTGCACTGCTGAAAGAGGACTCCAGCCCACACGCAGCAAGAGGACAGCAGCGAGTCTCATAATGAGTCTCTGTCACTATCCCCGGGACCTGTGTTCCATAGTATACAACCTGGATCTCCCCCCCTCCTCTCCCTCCTCACCCTTATACTTTCCCTTCCACTCACAGTCACATGCCTTGTCCCTGTCTGTGTAACCTCCCTCACCCCACATCACTGCCTGCACTGCTGAAAGAGGACTCCAGCCCACACGCAGCAAGAGGACAGCAGCGAGTCTCATAATGAGTCTCTGTCACTATCCCCGGGACCTGTGTTCCATAGTATACAACCTGGATCCCCCCCCCCCCTCTCCTCTTCTCCTCACCCTTATACTTTCCCTTCCACTCACAGTCACATGCCTTGTCCCTGTCTGTGTAACCTCCATCACCCCACATCACTGCCTGCACTGCTGAAAGAGGACTCCAGCCCACACGCAGCAAGAGGACAGCAGCGAGTCTCATAATGAGTCTCTGTCACTATCCCCGGGACCTGTATTCCATAGTATACAACCTGGATCCCCCCCCCCTCCCCCCTCTTCTCCCTCCTCACCCTTATACTTTCCCTTCCACTCACAGTCACATGCCTTGTCCCTGTCTGTGTAACCTCCATCACCCCCACATCACTGCCTGCACTGCTGAAAGAGGACTCCAGCCCACACGCAGCAAGAGGACAGCAGCGAGTCTCATAATGAGTCTCTCTCACTATCCCCGGGACCTGTATTCCATAGTATACAACCTGGATCCCCCCCCCCCCCTCTCCTCTTCTCCTCACCCTTATACTTTCCCTTCCACTCACAGTCACATGCCTTGTCCCTGTCTGTGTAACCTCCATCACCCCACATCACTGCCTGCACTGCTGAAAGAGGACTCCAGCCCACACGCAGCAAGAGGACAGCAGCGAGTCTCATAATGAGTCTCTGTCACTATCCCCGGGACCTGTATTCCATAGTATACAACCTGATCCCCCCCCCCCCCACTCCTCTTCTCCTCACCCTTATACTTTCCCTTCCACTCACAGTCACATGCCTTGTCCCTGTCTGTGTAACCTCCATCACCCCACATCACTGCCTGCACTGCTGAAAGAGGACTCCAGCCCACACGCAGCAAGAGGACAGCAGCGAGTCTCATAATGAGTCTCTGTCACTATCCCCGGGACCTGTATTCCATAGTATACAACCTGGATCTCCCCCCCCCCTCCTCTTCTCCTCACCTTTATACTTTCCCTTCCACTCACAGTCACATGCCTTGTCCCTGTCTGTGTAACCTCCCTCACCCCACATCACTGCCTGCACTGCTGAAAGAGGACTCCAGCCCACACGCAGCAAGAGGACAGCAGCGAGTCTCATAATGAGTCTCTGTCACTATCCCCGGGACCTGTATTCCATAGTATACAACCTGGATCTCCCCCCCCCCTCTTCTCCCTCCTCACCCTTATACTTTCCCTTCCACTCACAGTCACATGCCTTGTCCCTGTCTGTGTAACCTCCCTCACCCCACATCACTGCCTGCACTGCTGAAAGAGGACTCCAGCCCACACGCAGCAAGAGGACAGCAGCGAGTCTCATAATGAGTCTCTGTCACTATCCCCGGGACCTGTATTCCATAGTATACAACCTGGATCCCCCCCCCCCCACTCCTCTTCTCCTCACCCTTATACTTTCCCTTCCACTCACAGTCACATGCCTTGTCCCTGTCTGTGTAACCTCCCTCACCCCACATCACTGCCTGCACTGCTGAAAGAGGACTCCAGCCCACACGCAGCAAGAGGACAGCAGCGAGTCTCATAATGAGTCTCTGTCACTATCCCCGGGACCTGTATTCCATAGTATACAACCTGGATCCCCCCCCCCCCCCCCTCCTCTCCCTCCTCACCTTTATACTTTCCCTTCCACTCACAGTCACATGCCTTGTCCCTGTCTGTGTAACCTCCATCACCCCACATCACTGCCTGCACTGCTGAAAGAGGACTCCAGCCCACACGCAGCAAGAGGACATCAGCGAGTCTCATAATGAGTCTCTGTCACTATCCCCGGGACCTGTATTCCATAGTATACAACCTGGATCCCCCCCCCCCTCTCCTCCCTCCTCACCCTTATACTTTCCCTTCCACTCACAGTCACATGCCTTGTCCCTGTCTGTGTAACCTCCATCACCCCACATCACTGCCTGCACTGCTGAAAGAGGACTCCAGCCCACACGCAGCAAGAGGACAGCAGCGAGTCTCATAATGAGTCTCTGTCACTATCCCCGGGACCTGTGTTCCATAGTATACAACCTGGATCTCCCCCCCCCTCTTCTCCCTCCGCACCCTTATACTTTCCCTTCCACTCACAGTCACATGCCTTGTCCCTGTCTGTGTAACCTCCCTCACCCCACATCACTGCCTGCACTGCTGAAAGAGGACTCCAGCCCACACGCAGCAAGAGGACAGCAGCGAGTCTCATAATGAGTCTCTCTCACTATCCCCGGGACCTGTATTCCATAGTATACAACCTGGATCTCCCCCCCCCCCCCCCCTCTCCTCTTCTCCCTTCTCACCCTTATACTTTCCCTATCACTCACAGTCACATGCCTTGTCCCTGTCTGTGTAACCTCCCTCACCCCACATCACTGCCTGCACTGCTGAAAGAGGACTCCAGCCCACACGCAGCAAGAGGACAGCAGCGAGTCTCATAATGAGTCTCTGTCACTATCCCCGGGACCTGTATTCCATAGTATACAACCTGGATCCCCCCCCCCCTCTTCTCCCTCCTCACCCTTATACTTTCCCTTCCACTCACAGTCACATGCCTTGTCCCTGTCTGTGTAACCTCCATCACCCCACACCACTGCCTGCACTGCTGAAAGAGGACTCCAGCCCACACGGCAGCAAGAGGACAGCAGCGAGTCTCATAATGAGTCTCTGTCACTATCCCCGGGACCTGTATTCCATAGTATACAACCTGGATCTCCCCCCCCCCCCCCCCCTCCTCTCCCTCCTCACCCTTATACTTTCCCTTCCACTCACAGTCACATGCCTTGTCCCTGTCTGTGTAACCTCCCTCACCCCACATCACTGCCTGCACTGCTGAAAGAGGACTCCAGCCCACACGCAGCAAGAGGACAGCAGCGAGTCTCATAATGAGTCTCTGTCACTATCCCCGGGACCTGTATTCCATAGTATACAACCTGGATCTCCCCCCCCCTCTTCTCCCTCCTCACCCTTATACTTTCCCTTCCACTCACAGTCACATGCCTTGTCCCTGTCTGTGTAACCTCCATCACCCCACATCACTGCCTGCACTGCTGAAAGAGGACTCCAGCCCACACGCAGCAAGAGGACAGCAGCGAGTCTCATAATGAGTCTCTCTCACTATCCCCGGGACCTGTATTCCATAGTATACAACCTGGATCTCCCCCCCCTCTCCTCTTCTCCCTCCTCACCCTTATACTTTCCCTTCCACTCACAGTCACATGCCTTGTCCCTGTCTGTGTAACCTCCATCACCCCACATCACTGCCTGCACTGCTGAAAGAGGACTCCAGCCCACGCAGCAAGAGGACAGCAGCGAGTCTCATAATGAGTCTCTGTCACTATCCCCGGGACCTGTGTTCCATAGTATACAACCTGGATCTCCCCCCCCCCCTCTCCTCTCCCTCTTCACCCTTATACTTTCCCTGCCACTCACAGTCACATGCCTTGTCCCTGTCTGTGTAACCTCCCTCACCCCACATCACTGCCTGCACTGCTGAAAGAGGACTCCAGCCCACACGCAGCAAGAGGACAGCAGCGAGTCTCATAACGAGTCTCTGTCACTATCCCCGGGACCTGTATTCCATAGTATACAACCTGGATCCCCCCCCTCTCTTCTCCCTCCTCATCCTTACACTTTCCCTTCCACTCACAGTCACATGCCTTGTCCCTGTCTGTGTAACCTCCCTCACCCCACATCACTGCCTGCACTGCTGAAAGAGGACTCCAGCCCACACGCAGCAAGAGGACAGCAGCGAGTCTCATAATGAGTCTCTGTCACTATCCCCGGGACCTGTATTCCATAGTATACAACCTGGGTCTCCCCCCCCCCCTCTCCTCTTCTCCTCACCCTTATACTTTCCCTTCCACTCACAGTCACATGCCTTGTCCCTGTCTGTGTAACCTCCCTCACCCCACATCACTGCCTGCACTGCTGAAAGAGGACTCCAGCCCACACGCAGCAAGAGGACAGCAGCGAGTCTCATAATGAGTCTCTGTCACTATCCCCGGGACCTGTATTCCATAGTATACAACCTGGATCTCCCCCCCCTCTCCTCTTCTCCCGTCTCACCCTTATACTTTCCCTTCCACTCACAGTCACATGCCTTGTCCCTGTCTGTGTAACCTCCATCACCCCACATCACTGCCTGCACTGCTGAAAGAGGACTCCAGCCCACACGCAGCAAGAGGACAGCAGCGAGTCTCATAATGAGTCTCTGTCACTATCCCCGGGACCTGTGTTCCATAGTATACAACCTGGATCTCCCCCCCCCCCCCTCCTCTCCCTCCTCACCCTTATACTTTCCCTTCCACTCACAGTCACATGCCTTGTCCCTGTCTGTGTAACCTCCCTCACCCCACATCACTGCCTGCACTGCTGAAAGAGGACTCCAGCCCACACGCAGCAAGAGGACAGCAGCGAGTCTCATAATGAGTCTCTGTCACTATCCCCGGGACCTGTATTCCATAGTATACAACCTGGATCCCCCCCCCCCTCTCCTCTTCTCCTCACCCTTATACTTTCCCTTCCACTCACAGTCACATGCCTTGTCCCTGTCTGTGTAACCTCCATCACCCCACATCACTGCCTGCACTGCTGAAAGAGGACTCCAGCCCACACGCAGCAAGAGGACAGCAGCGAGTCTCATAATGAGTCTCTGTCACTATCCCCGGGACCTGTATTCCATAGTATACAACCTGGATCCCCCCCCCCCCACTCCTCTTCTCCTCACCCTTATACTTTCCCTTCCACTCACAGTCACATGCCTTGTCCCTGTCTGTGTAACCTCCATCACCCCACATCACTGCCTGCACTGCTGAAAGAGGACTCCAGCCCACACGCAGCAAGAGGACAGCAGCGAGTCTCATAATGAGTCTCTCTCATTATCCCCGGGACCTGTATTCCATAGTATACAACCTGGATCCCCCCCCCCCTCTTCTCCCTCCTCACCCTTATACTTTCCCTTCCACTCACAGTCACATGCCTTGTCCCTGTCTGTGTAACCTCCCTCACCCCACATCACTGCCTGCACTGCTGAAAGAGGACTCCAGCCCACACGCAGCAAGAGGACAGCAGCGAGTCTCATAACGAGTCTCTGTCACTATCCCCGGGACATGTATTCCATAGTATACAACCTGGGTCTCCCCCCCCCCTCTTCTCCCTCCTCACCCTTATACTTTCCCTTCCACTCACAGTCACATGCCTTGTCCCTGTCTGTGTAACCTCCCTCACCCCACATCACTGCCTGCACTGCTGAAAGAGGACTCCAGCCCACACGCAGCAAGAGGACAGCAGCGAGTCTCATAATGAGTCTCTGTCACTATCCCCGGGACCTGTATTCCATAGTATACAACCTGGATCTCCCCCCCTCTCCTCTTCTCCCGTCTCACCCTTATACTTTCCCTTCCACTCACAGTCACATGCCTTGTCCCTGTCTGTGTAACCTCCATCACCCCACATCACTGCCTGCACTGCTGAAAGAGGACTCCAGCCCACACGCAGCAAGAGGACAGCAGCGAGTCTCATAATGAGTCTCTGTCACTATCCCCGGGACCTGTGTTCCATAGTATACAACCTGGATCTCCCCCCCTCCTCTCCCTCCTCACCCTTATACTTTCCCTTCCACTCACAGTCACATGCCTTGTCCCTGTCTGTGTAACCTCCCTCACCCCACATCACTGCCTGCACTGCTGAAAGAGGACTCCAGCCCACACGCAGCAAGAGGACAGCAGCGAGTCTCATAATGAGTCTCTGTCACTATCCCCGGGACCTGTGTTCCATAGTATACAACCTGGATCCCCCCCCCCCTCTCCTCTTCTCCTCACCCTTATACTTTCCCTTCCACTCACAGTCACATGCCTTGTCCCTGTCTGTGTAACCTCCATCACCCCACATCACTGCCTGCACTGCTGAAAGAGGACTCCAGCCCACACGCAGCAAGAGGACAGCAGCGAGTCTCATAATGAGTCTCTGTCACTATCCCCGGGACCTGTATTCCATAGTATACAACCTGGATCCCCCCCCCTCCCCCTCTTCTCCCTCCTCACCCTTATACTTTCCCTTCCACTCACAGTCACATGCCTTGTCCCTGTCTGTGTAACCTCCATCACCCCACATCACTGCCTGCACTGCTGAAAGAGGACTCCAGCCCACACGCAGCAAGAGGACAGCAGCGAGTCTCATAATGAGTCTCTCTCACTATCCCCGGGACCTGTATTCCATAGTATACAACCTGGATCCCCCCCCCCCCCTCTCCTCTTCTCCTCACCCTTATACTTTCCCTTCCACTCACAGTCACATGCCTTGTCCCTGTCTGTGTAACCTCCCTCACCCCACATCACTGCCTGCACTGCTGAAAGAGGACTCCAGCCCACACGCAGCAAGAGGACAGCAGCGAGTCTCATAACGAGTCTCTGTCACTATCCCCGGGACCTGTATTCCATAGTATACAACCTGGATCCCCCCCCTCTCTTCTCCCTCCTCATCCTTACACTTTCCCTTCCACTCACAGTCACATGCCTTGTCCCTGTCTGTGTAACCTCCATCACCCCACATCACTGCCTGCACTGCTGAAAGAGGACTCCAGCCCACACGCAGCAAGATGACAGCAGCGAGTCTCATAATGAGTCTCTGTCACTATCCCCGGGACCTGTATTCCATAGTATACAACCTGGATCCCCCCCCCTCTCCTCTTCTCCTCACCCTTATACTTTCCCTTCCACTCACAGTCATGCCTTGTCCCTGTCTGTGTAACCTCCCTCACCCCACATCACTGCCTGCACTGCTGAAAGAGGACTCCAGCCCACACGCAGCAAGAGGACAGCAGCGAGTCTCATAATGAGTCTCTGTCACTATCCCCGGGACCTGTATTCCATAGTATACAACCTGGATCTCCCCCCCCTCTCCTCTTCTCCCGTCTCACCCTTATACTTTCCCTTCCACTCACAGTCACATGCCTTGTCCCTGTCTGTGTAACCTCCATCACCCCACATCACTGCCTGCACTGCTGAAAGAGGACTCCAGCCCACACGCAGCAAGAGGACAGCAGCGAGTCTCATAATGAGTCTCTGTCACTATCCCCGGGACCTGTATTCCATAGTATACAACCTGGATCCCCCCCCCCCCTCTCCTCTCCTCACCCTTATACTTTCCCTTCCACTCACAGTCACATGCCTTGTCCCTGTCTGTGTAACCTCCATCACCCCACATCACTGCCTGCACTGCTGAAAGAGGACTCCAGCCCACACGCAGCAAGAGGACAGCAGCGAGTCTCATAATGAGTCTCTGTCACTATCCCCGGGACCTGTATTCCATAGTATACAACCTGGATCCCCCCCCCTCCTCTTCTCCCTCCTCACCCTTATACTTTCCCTTCCACTCACAGTCACATGCCTTGTCCCTGTCTGTGTAACCTCCATCACCCCACATCACTGCCTGCACTGCTGAAAGAGGACTCCAGCCCACACGCAGCAAGAGGACAGCAGCGAGTCTCATAATGAGTCTCTGTCACTATCCCCGGGACCTGTATTCCATAGTATACAACCTGGATCTCCCCCCCCTCTCCTCTTCTCCCGTCTCACCCTTATACTTTCCCTTCCACTCACAGTCACATGCCTTGTCCCTGTCTGTGTAACCTCCATCACCCCACATCACTGCCTGCACTGCTGAAAGAGGACTCCAGCCCACACGCAGCAAGAGGACAGCAGCGAGTCTCATAATGAGTCTCTGTCACTATCCCCGGGACCTGTATTCCATAGTATACAACCTGGATCTCCCCCCCCCCTCTTCTCCCTCCTCACCCTTATACTTTCCCTTCCACTCACAGTCACATGCCTTGTCCCTGTCTGTGTAACCTCCATCACCCCACATCACTGCCTGCACTGCTGAAAGAGGACTCCAGCCCACACGCAGCAAGAGGACAGCAGCGAGTCTCATAATGAGTCTCTGTCACTATCCCCGGGACCTGTATTCCATAGTATACAACCTGGATCTCCCCCCCCCCCCTCTCCTCTTCTCCTCACCCTTATACTCTCCCTTCCACTCACAGTCACATGCCTTGTCCCTGTCTGTGTAACCTCCATCACCCCACATCACTGCCTGCACTGCTGAAAGAGGACTCCAGCCCACACGCAGCAAGAGGACAGCAGCGAGTCTCATAATGAGTCTCTGTCACTATCCCCGGGACCTGTATTCCATAGTATACAACCTGGATCCCCCCCCCCCCACTCCTCTTCTCCTCACCCTTATACTTTCCCTTCCACTCACAGTCACATGCCTTGTCCCTGTCTGTGTAACCTCCATCACCCCACATCACTGCCTGCACTGCTGAAAGAGGACTCCAGCCCACACGCAGCAAGAGGACAGCAGCGAGTCTCATAATGAGTCTCTGTCACTATCCCCGGGACCTGTATTCCATAGTATACAACCTGGATCTCCCCCCCCCCTCCTCTTCTCCTCACCTTTATACTTTCCCTTCCACTCACAGTCACATGCCTTGTCCCTGTCTGTGTAACCTCCCTCACCCCACATCACTGCCTGCACTGCTGAAAGAGGACTCCAGCCCACACGCAGCAAGAGGACAGCAGCGAGTCTCATAATGAGTCTCTGTCACTATCCCCGGGACCTGTATTCCATAGTATACAACCTGGATCTCCCCCCCCCTCTTCTCCCTCCTCACCCTTATACTTTCCCTTCCACTCACAGTCACATGCCTTGTCCCTGTCTGTGTAACCTCCCTCACCCCACATCACTGCCTGCACTGCTGAAAGAGGACTCCAGCCCACACGCAGCAAGAGGACAGCAGCGAGTCTCATAATGAGTCTCTGTCACTATCCCCGGGACCTGTATTCCATAGTATACAACCTGGATCCCCCCCCCCCCACTCCTCTTCTCCTCACCCTTATACTTTCCCTTCCACTCACAGTCACATGCCTTGTCCCTGTCTGTGTAACCTCCCTCACCCCACATCACTGCCTGCACTGCTGAAAGAGGACTCCAGCCCACACGCAGCAAGAGGACAGCAGCGAGTCTCATAATGAGTCTCTGTCACTATCCCCGGGACCTGTATTCCATAGTATACAACCTGGATCCCCCCCCCCCCCCTCCTCTCCCTCCTCACCTTTATACTTTCCCTTCCACTCACAGTCACATGCCTTGTCCCTGTCTGTGTAACCTCCATCACCCCACATCACTGCCTGCACTGCTGAAAGAGGACTCCAGCCCACACGCAGCAAGAGGACATCAGCGAGTCTCATAATGAGTCTCTGTCACTATCCCCGGGACCTGTATTCCATAGTATACAACCTGGATCTCCCCCCCCCCCCCCTCCTCTCCCTCCTCACCCTTATACTTTCCCTTCCACTCACAGTCACATGCCTTGTCCCTGTCTGTGTAACCTCCCTCACCCCACATCACTGCCTGCACTGCTGAAAGAGGACTCCAGCCCACACGCAGCAAGAGGACAGCAGCGAGTCTCATAATGAGTCTCTGTCACTATCCCCGGGACCTGTATTCCATAGTATACAACCTGGATCTCCCCCCCCCTCTTCTCCCTCCTCACCCTTATACTTTCCCTTCCACTCACAGTCACATGCCTTGTCCCTGTCTGTGTAACCTCCATCACCCCACATCACTGCCTGCACTGCTGAAAGAGGACTCCAGCCCACACGCAGCAAGAGGACAGCAGCGTGTCTCATAATGAGTCTCTCTCACTATCCCCGGGACCTGTATTCCATAGTATACAACCTGGATCTCCCCCCCCTCTCCTCTTCTCCCTCCTCACCCTTATACTTTCCCTTCCACTCACAGTCACATGCCTTGTCCCTGTCTGTGTAACCTCCATCACCCCACATCACTGCCTGCACTGCTGAAAGAGGACTCCAGCCCACACGCAGCAAGAGGACAGCAGCGAGTCTCATAATGAGTCTCTGTCACTATCCCCGGGACCTGTGTTCCATAGTATACAACCTGGATCTCCCCCCCCCCCTCTCCTCTCCCTCTTCACCCTTATACTTTCCCTGCCACTCACAGTCACATGCCTTGTCCCTGTCTGTGTAACCTCCCTCACCCCACATCACTGCCTGCACTGCTGAAAGAGGACTCCAGCCCACACGCAGCAAGAGGACAGCAGCGAGTCTCATAACGAGTCTCTGTCACTATCCCCGGGACCTGTATTCCATAGTATACAACCTGGATCCCCCCCCCTCTCTTCTCCCTCCTCATCCTTACACTTTCCCTTCCACTCACAGTCACATGCCTTGTCCCTGTCTGTGTAACCTCCCTCACCCCACATCACTGCCTGCACTGCTGAAAGAGGACTCCAGCCCACACGCAGCAAGAGGACAGCAGCGAGTCTCATAATGAGTCTCTGTCACTATCCCCGGGACCTGTATTCCATAGTATACAACCTGGGTCTCCCCCCCCCCCCTCTCCTCTTCTCCTCACCCTTATACTTTCCCTTCCACTCACAGTCAATGCCTTGTCCCTGTCTGTGTAACCTCCCTCACCCCACATCACTGCCTGCACTGCTGAAAGAGGACTCCAGCCCACACGCAGCAAGAGGACAGCAGCGAGTCTCATAATGAGTCTCTGTCACTATCCCCGGGACCTGTATTCCATAGTATACAACCTGGATCTCCCCCCCCTCTCCTCTTCTCCCGTCTCACCCTTATACTTTCCCTTCCACTCACAGTCACATGCCTTGTCCCTGTCTGTGTAACCTCCATCACCCCACATCACTGCCTGCACTGCTGAAAGAGGACTCCAGCCCACACGCAGCAAGAGGACAGCAGCGAGTCTCATAATGAGTCTCTGTCACTATCCCCGGGACCTGTGTTCCATAGTATACAACCTGGATCTCCCCCCCCCCCCCCCTCCTCTCCCTCCTCACCCTTATACTTTCCCTTCCACTCACAGTCACATGCCTTGTCCCTGTCTGTGTAACCTCCCTCACCCCACATCACTGCCTGCACTGCTGAAAGAGGACTCCAGCCCACACGCAGCAAGAGGACAGCAGCGAGTCTCATAATGAGTCTCTGTCACTATCCCCGGGACCTGTATTCCATAGTATACAACCTGGATCCCCCCCCCCCTCTCCTCTTCTCCTCACCCTTATACTTTCCCTTCCACTCACAGTCACATGCCTTGTCCCTGTCTGTGTAACCTCCATCACCCCACATCACTGCCTGCACTGCTGAAAGAGGACTCCAGCCCACACGCAGCAAGAGGACAGCAGCGAGTCTCATAATGAGTCTCTGTCACTATCCCCGGGACCTGTATTCCATAGTATACAACCTGGATCCCCCCCCCCCCACTCCTCTTCTCCTCACCCTTATACTTTCCCTTCCACTCACAGTCACATGCCTTGTCCCTGTCTGTGTAACCTCCATCACCCCACATCACTGCCTGCACTGCTGAAAGAGGACTCCAGCCCACACGCAGCAAGAGGACAGCAGCGAGTCTCATAATGAGTCTCTCTCACTATCCCCGGGACCTGTATTCCATAGTATACAACCTGGATCCCCCCCCCCCTCTTCTCCCTCCTCACCCTTATACTTTCCCTTCCACTCACAGTCACATGCCTTGTCCCTGTCTGTGTAACCTCCCTCACCCCACATCACTGCCTGCACTGCTGAAAGAGGACTCCAGCCCACACGCAGCAAGAGGACAGCAGCGAGTCTCATAACGAGTCTCTGTCACTATCCCCGGGACATGTATTCCATAGTATACAACCTGGGTCTCCCCCCCCCCCTCTTCTCCCTCCTCACCCTTATACTTTCCCTTCCACTCACAGTCACATGCCTTGTCCCTGTCTGTGTAACCTCCCTCACCCCACATCACTGCCTGCACTGCTGAAAGAGGACTCCAGCCCACACGCAGCAAGAGGACAGCAGCGAGTCTCATAATGAGTCTCTGTCACTATCCCCGGGACCTGTATTCCATAGTATACAACCTGGATCTCCCCCCCCTCTCCTCTTCTCCCGTCTCACCCTTATACTTTCCCTTCCACTCACAGTCACATGCCTTGTCCCTGTCTGTGTAACCTCCATCACCCCACATCACTGCCTGCACTGCTGAAAGAGGACTCCAGCCCACACGCAGCAAGAGGACAGCAGCGAGTCTCATAATGAGTCTCTGTCACTATCCCCGGGACCTGTGTTCCATAGTATACAACCTGGATCTCCCCCTCTCCTCTCCCTCCTCACCCTTATACTTTCCCTTCCACTCACAGTCACATGCCTTGTCCCTGTCTGTGTAACCTCCCTCACCCCACATCACTGCCTGCACTGCTGAAAGAGGACTCCAGCCCACACGCAGCAAGAGGACAGCAGCGAGTCTCATAATGAGTCTCTGTCACTATCCCCGGGACCTGTGTTCCATAGTATACAACCTGGATCCCCCCCCCCCTCTCCTCTTCTCCTCACCCTTATACTTTCCCTTCCACTCACAGTCACATGCCTTGTCCCTGTCTGTGTAACCTCCATCACCCCACATCACTGCCTGCACTGCTGAAAGAGGACTCCAGCCCACACGCAGCAAGAGGACAGCAGCGAGTCTCATAATGAGTCTCTGTCACTATCCCCGGGACCTGTATTCCATAGTATACAACCTGGATCCCCCCCCCTCCCCCTCTTCTCCCTCCTCACCCTTATACTTTCCCTTCCACTCACAGTCACATGCCTTGTCCCTGTCTGTGTAACCTCCATCACCCCACATCACTGCCTGCACTGCTGAAAGAGGACTCCAGCCCACACGCAGCAAGAGGACAGCAGCGAGTCTCATAATGAGTCTCTCTCACTATCCCCGGGACCTGTATTCCATAGTATACAACCTGGATCCCCCCCCCCCCCCTCTCCTCTTCTCCTCACCCTTATACTTTCCCTTCCACTCACAGTCACATGCCTTGTCCCTGTCTGTGTAACCTCCCTCACCCCACATCACTGCCTGCACTGCTGAAAGAGGACTCCAGCCCACACGCAGCAAGAGGACAGCAGCGAGTCTCATAACGAGTCTCTGTCACTATCCCCGGGACCTGTATTCCA